>NW_012106042.1:1015201-1041885 GCF_000951045.1 Mandrillus leucophaeus | reverse complement strand
AAAAAAAAAAAAAAAAAAAAAAAAAAAAAAAAAAAAATTCACTACACAGCAATGTACAGTAAGTACTAAAAGAATGGTATAATCAGTAAGCATTAGAAGGTTCACAAAAAGGGAGAGTGCACAGGAAACTGGAATTGTAAACAAAGGCTTCGTGAAAGAAGGACTTGAGTTGGGTTTTAAAAGAGTTGAGGAATAAATCCTATATGCAATGAAGAATTATTGACTATGTCCAAGTAAGGCGATGAAATGATTAAGTCAGTGTTTTAAAAAGGTATATGTAGTAGTCAGAATTGTTCACCCTGGATAACTTGTCTGAAAAATTTCCCTGTTCCTCATTTACCCCCCACCCCTGCCTAAGGTCCCTATTTTTCTATATAACTTTTATTTGTTCTTAAAATTAAGTATGAGTTTTACAAAGGCTTTCTGATCTCTCCATGCAATATCATACAAGCATCTTCCCTTCTCCCCCTGGGAAAAGTTCTCCTAGTACCTTGTGTTTATTTCTGCATAGCAATTGCATTAAAATGAATTGTTTGTCTTCCCCTCTGACCCATAAGCTACTTGAGGTGAAGAGCTGTGCATGTTTTCTCTCTGTGACTGCAGCAAAAAGCATGTATATAAAGAAAGGTAGCTATTCAATGAACATTTATTGCTTTAAACTGATCTAGTGGTAATATCCCGGATTTGATAAAGAGGGAAAGACTAAAGCCTAAAAGATCAGTTTAAAAACCACTGCAACAATTCAGACATTAAGTAAAGAGTGTTTAAAGGGAGCAGCTTCACTGGGAATAGTAAGGAACTGGTGAAGTTATTGGAATGTGTGACTAACTAGTAATGGGTTAAGAAGAAATAGGTTGTTTTGGGGTTTCAGGCTCAACTTACTAGAAAACAAGAGGGCTGTGAATTCTTGCTTTTTTGTAGTAGTCCTTATCTGGACACCATGGACTTCTAGAGAGGTCTAGGATATACTTCCAAGGGTCCTTGAAACCCTGAAATTATTTGCAAGTTTATGCATGTAAGGTTAGGTATGTATTTTCCTTGGGAGAGGCTTTATAGTTCTCATTAAATTTTTGGAAGTCTAGGCCTTTAAACTTGTTAAGCATTACAGTTCTATTCAAAAGTATTTATCTTAATAGCCATAGTCTTTCTGAGACGTATCATTCTTTAAAAATATTGACTGATGTGGCACCTCACAGTATCTTTTGTCAATTGTTGAAATCAGATTACTGAAAATAATATTGAAGACCCAGAGCCCTTCCACTTTC
Source organism: Mandrillus leucophaeus (assembly GCF_000951045.1). Lineage (NCBI taxonomy): Eukaryota > Metazoa > Chordata > Mammalia > Primates > Cercopithecidae > Mandrillus > Mandrillus leucophaeus. The sequence continues at coordinate 1,040,620 of NW_012106042.1, read as the reverse complement.
TTACTATATAACTTTAAGCAAATTACTTTTCTCTAAGATTTTTCTATTCTATTAAATGCAGTAATGATAATACATGCCTCTTACTGTTGTGAGGACTCCATGAGATAATGTGTATACAATTTTTAGTACTCAATGTTAGCTAAATATTATTTGTATTATTACTCATTTAATTCTAACAGTGGCCGTATATTATAATGCCAACATCGTAATAGGTGACCCCCCATCATATCTCATTTAATTCCTCAATCAATTTGATGAAGATCTAGTTTTATGTTCAGGTTACAGACAAGATGGAGACAGGCAAATACCTTGCCTGTGGTCACACAGCTAATTAATGGCTGAGCCAATACTAGAAGAGGTCAGCCAGGCATCTGAAAACAGGTGACTATAGGGCAAGCATGAGAGGGAGCACAGAACAGATGAAGCAGTCAGTGATAGAGTGAGCAGTAGGATGAGAGATCTGGAGTAGCTGTACCAAGGAAACTTTTCAAAATATGTAGCACTTACCACAGGACATAAAGGGTCATCTTTTTGCTGGTTAGAAATTAATTCTAGGCTTGACCAGCATTGGATCTATAAGTGGGTGAATGTAAATTATGTGTGGGTGGGAGGAAGGCAAGGAAAATGAGACTGCATATGAGAATAGATACATTGTGACCAGCTGCAGTAGTGATTACAAAATGTTCATTTACTTTGACCTATTGGACATGGATAAAAATGGGAATACTAGGCATACATTATGCATCCAGATGTTTCGTATGTGACAGAAAGTATTTTAAATTCAGTCTGTGAGGTTAATAGATTATTTTAATTATTTTACACACACACACAGACACACACACACACACACACACACACACACTGAGGTAATTGATTGGAAAGTAACTGGAATTTACTGTGTACTCACATAACCATCTAGGGCCACCGTTGTCAAAGATTGTGTTGTATTATTCTCCTCACGAGCAACCCTAAGATTTGGTTTGGTTGATTTCAGCTCTGAACAGTACAAGTGATAGGGTTTGGATTTATGTCCCTGCCAAATCTCATGTCAAATTGCAACCCCCAGTGTTGAAGGTGGCGCCTGGTGGAAGGTGATGGGATCTTGGGGACAAATTTCCCCCTTCGGTGCTGTGCTCATGGCAGTAGAGTTCTCACGAGATCTGGTTGTTTAAAAGTGTGTAGTCCCTGCCCCCTGTTTCTCTTCCTCCTATTCCAGCCGTGTAAGACATGCCTGTTCCTTTTTGCCTTCAGCCATGATTGTAAGTTTCATGATACCTCCCCGGTAACCAGCAAATGCCAGCATCATGCTCCCTGTACAGCCTTTGGAACTGTGACCCAATTAAACCTCTTTTCTTTATAAATTACTCAGTCTCAGGTATTTCTCTCTCTCTCTCTCTTTTTTGAGACTCAGGTATTTCTTTATAGCAGTGTGAGAATAGTCTAATACACCAAGAATGACTCAAGCCCACTGTATCAAAGCTGGGATTTCAGATAATAAGGACACAAACCCAGAGGGAAATTGATCCAAGGCTTTTTTTCATTAAACAAGAACTCTGGGGATAAGGGGAAAGGAAGGGCCAATACCATTCCCCAGCAGGGCCTGGAGGCCAGAAGTAGGTCATTCTTAAAACAAAAATTGGGATTGTTTTTCATTTTTCTGCAGCTTTTATCTATGTGAGATCTGTTTCAGCACAATGGTTACATTTGGGAGTGAATTACTGTCTTTTAAACAAATAGATATTATTTGTATATGCTAAAAATTCCATTCATGATTTAGTTGCTAATTGTTTATCTAACATTTTGCTGCTCATTCTTTTACCTTTGCCTGCTGTTCTTTTGACAATTTTAGAGGAGGATTAAGGAAAAGGGAAAATGAACCACAACTGGGAGAAATATGAAGACTCGTAAACTTTGGAAGAGGGACATTATATATATTGACCAATATGGTGGTGTTGAATTATATTTTGATTAGAAGGTAGTGGCAGTTAGCACATTAGCTTTGACTTCAAATAGACCTGAGTTTAAATCATACCTCTGGAACCTACCTTAACCTTCAGCCTGGAAATTAACCTCCTCAGGCTTCTATTTTCTTATACATTAATGGAAATAATAATGCCGACTTCCTTAGATTTTTGTAAAGATTAAAAACTGTAATTTATATTAAGTACCTAACACATGGCAGTGCTTCTTCACACCTGACTATTCATGGCTCCAATAATTAAGGATAATTAGGAATTGGCTGTAGATTATACTTTCATTAGATGGCTGAATGTGTTTCTATTGCTGTAGGTTTCATCGGACTATATTATGAGCAGGACTGTTACTTAAATGACTCTCCAGTGATAATTAGGCATTATTAGAAGTTGTAATAAGTCTTGCGGTATTCTTGTCATTATCCTAAAATTATTGGACTATTAATAGCCCATTTATAGGTAGATTAGAACATATATTCTCCACCCTTTAAAAGCCCATACTCCATTCAGTTTAAAGACTGTGGTAATAAAAACAGGAAAAAAGCAAATCTCCCAAACCATCATGCTGCATATTATTTTTCTTAGTAGGAAGTTACAAGGAAGAAGTTGAAAGCAGTGGGCGTAGAATGAACTATTTTCATTATCAGCTGATTTTAATGTGCGTGTTGTGTCCATTCCCAGGTAGATAGGGTTCTGAATGAGTTGCCATCTTCCAAAAAAACATATTGTTTTGCCAAGAAATAATTTAGTCCCAGTAGAGTTCTGCCACACCATGTTCATTGCTTTGGAGAATTATAATTAAGAAGCTCATTCAGTATTTGCCAGTTAAAACAATGATCTAGTTAGACTGATCGCCCCATCTAATTTCTAGCTCCAGAAATGGGCCTCCTGCTGAATGAACACATATCCTTGAGCACTAGTGTATGCATTCTAATGGGAGCACAGGGGCCAATGCCCAGAGGGCACAGACAAAGCTCCTCAGTAGAAATTGCCTGGAATTTTGCTGATGTCGGAAATATATATAGCTCCCTGTTTAAGATTATTATACATGTCTTTTCTTTCATAAACCAGGTTTCCAATCTGTATTTAAAATGCAAATTAATGCTTTAAGCATCTATGAAGTCAATAAGTACTAGCTTCCCCCTGCCCCCCACCCGCTTTTATTTAAATGGGAAAGTGAGGTTCAGTGATTGTTTTTGTATTTGGAATCACAGAAGATCAGTGGCTGAGAAAATCTTTTGGGATTATCTGGTTAAGTTCCCTTTTCACAGGTGAGGCAAATTAAGGCACAGATAGGTGAGCCAGACACTAGCCTCCTAACTTATGGTTCGGTGTTGGAAGCACTGGCTAGCTGCTTTTTTTTTTTTTTCCTCTCCTGTAATTTTTGTCTTTTATTTCCTTTGACGGAAATCTGGTTCCCCTTCCTTTATCCTTTTACAGGACCTATTCCGAAGATATTATGCCTGTCCATAAACTGAAGAACATCTCATTGACTGTGACAATGGGCGAGATGAATGATAGGTTATAAATATTTCTCTATTGCTTAATAGCTAACAATCTTCTCCAAGGACTGTGGACTCCTGTTCTCTGCTCATCATGTCATGGACATCTGCCAGGAACCATCTTTGATGGTGTGAAAATCTTGAATAACTAAGAGGGAAATTTTAGACTTATTAGAAAGGAGCCAAGCAATTAAGACCTTAGTTAGAACTTAGAATTCTCACCTAGTTTTGTTGGGTAATTATTACTTCAAAAAAATGCAATTTCTGTTCTTTCTTTCCTCCAACCATATATCTGGGAAGCAAGTTATTGGCAACCCAGAACTGATTGTTGGAGCTGGGGAAAAATGGTGTGAGATGTAAGAAAATGTAACTGAGATAATACAAACAAAAGATTTTACAATATATTATCCTCCAAGACATCCATTAAAAAAATTGATAGCAAAAATGTGCAGTGTTTCAAGACTTTTCTTTTTCTTTTTCTTTTAAATAACAGATTTAAAGTAGAACAAAAAGTAGACTTCAAAGATGTTTTATATTCTTTGAACATAACCGAGATATTTAGTGGTGGCTGCGACCTTTCTGGAATAACAGGTAGTATGATAAATAATTCTTATATTATCATGTTAATTTGTTTTGTTAGGACTACATTAACTAACTGAGCTTAAAACCGAAAGAGCATTCAGCTCTGGTAAATATACACACAGTGAATAAATGTCATAGCATGTTGAGCTGTCTGTAAACAAGTACTTTATTTTATATTTAAGTAGTTTTTCTTAATGAAAGTCAAAAAGCATTTTTGAATGTTAGATAAGCACTCTGGCTATACTTCTAATAAAACTACATAAAAGTGTTATATGGGTTTTTATTTCTGCCCTGTTTGGATTTCCTCATCTGAATAATGGGAATTACAACTTTGAGTCTCTCATCTAAGCAGAGCTAATACAACTCTTAGAAACCAATTTGCAAATGTTAATTCACTAATATGAGAACACATGCAATAGTCATCCATAAGCTGCTGGATGATGAGCACAATCAAGAAATTTTAATGCTACAGCTTGCAGATTTAGCAATGGTGTCTTTTGGGCTGACAACAAATCTGAGAAGATGGAGCTTTTATGCTCACTTGCACTGGGGGAATCCTGCATGGTTAACACGTTCACTTGCACAACAAAGCCAACACAGTCTATGAATTCTTCGAGTTTCAGTGGTACTCAGTAGTTCAAAAATAACTAGCTAAAAAAAAATGGATGAAGAGAGCCAATTTGTCCCAAGTTACTTACCCTCTTTTAAATTCAGTCTTCTGTTCTATAAAAAGGGGCCTAGGCGTGTCTGTCTGATGAGGTTGTAAATCATAACGTGAAATACTGCAGAAATGTTTTATGTATTTATTTCTATATAGCTATCTGGGCTTTGGAAACATGTTGTTAATTTAGTCATCATTCATCAATTATGTGGGCAAATGAATAGAATGAAAAACTTTCCTGATGGAGGAAGTGAATGAGGTCACAAATATCAAAATGTTCATTATCACCTTCATACATGATGTGGCTACTCGTTCTCACACTGACAGATAGATCTGACTTCACTGACAATTTTATCAGCACTAGGTATGAGATGGTCAACATTAAATACTGCAACAGGATGCTCTGTGTGCCCTGAGACACAACCACCTCTTCAACCTTCAATAATCCAAACTATTTGTCATGCACTTCCTTTTCTTAAACTTCTTTCCAGCCATAGGGAGATCACTCAATATGCCTCAGACACTTCAAACAGCCACTTGTTCTGCAAATTCCCAGCAATTTGTGACTTCTAAAAAATCTCCTGTTACAGGCAGATTTTAAAGAAAATACTTCCAAAATGTTTCATAGAAGACTTTATTCAAGAAAATAACCCAGTGCAGAAAAGAATAAATGTCTAGCATTTTCTGTTCTTTCCCTCTTGAGTTACCTATTTGAGCTGTTTTAACCATTTTGGTTCTGTCTTATTGCCTAGAATAGAATAGTCATAGCCAATGCTGATACCTCTACTGGTAGCTAGGAGCACAGTAAATTCTCTGCTATCTCTACTTATCATTTGTACAATAAACATTCACTAAAGGCTACTGTGAAACAGCCCAACACTAGTCTTATGGGCCATCAGTGTGAAAGGGGCACTACCTTATATTTATATAGTTCACAAGTTTTGAATGAATGATTGTACAGAGTTACTTTGGAAACTTTGAGAAAAATATTTGACTTCTCACTGAGTTACTACTCCTTGTGTAACCCGTAGTAAAATATTTAACCTTTCTGAGTGTAAGCATTCCAATCTGTTAAGTGAGACAATATAGTGACTGGGGAAATAAATAAAAGAATGTATGTAAATCATCTACTTTAACATTTGGCACATAGTTAAATAGGAAACAGCAAGCGGGAAAAGTATCATATTAATATTACTTGCACATCTAGCAAATGTATTGTTTTCTTGTTCTCTTAATTTAATAACAATGTACTTAGAATTTTTATTTAAAAATTAAAAGAAATAATTATTATGAAGGTACAATGAATGAGTTTATAGAGTTCACATTCTTCTAACCTATCATATTTCAGGGCCTGTTCTTTTCCTAAGACTGGGTTTTGTCTGCAGTGAGGTGGAACAAAGGAGACTAAGTGGTGTAGTCTAATAGCGAGGGAGTCATTTGGGCTCATGCCATTGCTAAACTGGGTGAAATTCTTTACTCCTTCCTAACCTGCTTTGTGGTCTTTCCTCTTGGTGTGGGCCACTAGGTCATTCCCTCTGTGTTTATTTGTCTTATTCCAGGCAATCCTGGGAGAAGAAGGTGCTTATTTGCCCGACCTTGAGAGAACATTCTCTTGCATTTCAGTTAATTCACACTAATAGAGTAGATGCCCGTCTCTCTCCACTTTGCAGGTTTCTATCACTAGACATACTCAGATGCATTGACTTATTTATTATTGGCTTATATATGACAAATATTTATAGCAAGCCAATTATGAGCCAGGCAGTTTTCTAGAGCATGCTTCCTTTGTCCTCTGAGGAACATTGTCAGATCTATCTTGTCTTGCAAGGCCAGCTTGACATGCCTTCTGGGCTCCCAGTTTCACTTCTTCCTTCTTGAGGAGATTATACTTGCAAGTCACTCTACCAGAAACGCTTCACCTACACATCAGTTCCACCAAGGGGAGAAAAAGGAGCATTCATTCTCAGCTTGTATCCACACCAGAACAAAACGTTGTAAGACACGATCTTATGCTGACAACTTTAACAGGTTTTAAAGTGTATCTCTGAAGTGATTTTGTAACAGGTGACACAGAAGTTCCTTAGAATTTCATAGCTTCCCCAGATTTGAAGGCAAGTACATTTTATTTTAAACTAAGATCAAAACTAAATACAGAATATAAAAGGCACTTTGGCTTTGAGGTTAAATATATAGAGTGAGATTAATTCAAATCTGGAAAGCCTCTTTCATTCTGTCTATAGACAATGGCTAAGGGAGGAAAAGCTCTCTGTCCCTTCAAATATTTCACTTAGTTGGATACGTGATTTGAGGCTTACATCATTTACCTTTTATATCACAGAAAAACTTGATCTCTCACTCTCTCTTTCTGTATATATGTCATGTCTGGAAGAGCTAAGTCTAAATCACCTTTATCTGTAGCAAATTGACTAAATAGGAAAAAGTTCATTTATTTGCCTCCTTGCCTTTGATCATTTGAAAATGTAATGATGCTGGGCGTGGTGGCTCATGCCTGTAGTCCCAGAAATTTGGGAGGCCAAGGCAGGCAGATCACCTGAGGTCAGGAGTTCGAGACCAGCCTGGCCAACATGCCAAAACCCCATCTCTACTAAAAATACAAAAAATAGCCGAGTGTGGGTGTGGTGGCAGGCGCCTATAATTCCAGCTGCTTGGGAGGCTGAGATGGTAGAATGGTTTGAATCTGGGAGGCAGAGGTTGCAGTGAGCTGAGACGTGCCACTGCACTTCAACCTGGGTGACAGAGCAAGACTCCATCTCCAAAAAAAGTAATTAATCTGGGACCTAATAGGTAATGGCTTTTGATTTTAACTCTTAAATACACTTTTGTGTATTTTTTTTTAACCAGATTCATCTGAAGTGTATGTTTCCCAAGTCATGCAGAAAGTTTTCTTTGAGATAAATGAAGATGGCAGTGAAGCTGCAACATCAACTGGTAGGGTGAATGATTTCTGGCCAAGCTAGAAGGAAAGATGGGGAGAGGATGAATATTACGGTGCTGACCCTTTTGAAGTATTGTAATCTTTTTCTTCTGCTATCTAATACACTTCAGTAGGAAAAAAAGGAAATGGTTGTATACGCTGTTCATATTTCTCTTCAGTCACAGCATGATACAAAAAGGAAGGGAAGGAGGAGGAGTTGAGGCCTGTCTACTGATATTTGCTCACTTGTGAATTGGATTACCTGCGAATTAGCAGATAGGACCTGTGGAGAAAATTTTGGGGTTCAAATATAAAATCATTATGTTTTAGGAATGCTCACCCTTACATAATTGTATTTTATTTCATTCTTTCACTACACCAAGTTAGTCCCCACTTTGCTAATTTGATTCTTGTTATTATCTCTGTGGCAGTGGCTCTCAAACTTAACCTGCACATAAAAATCACCTGGGAAGCTTTAAAAACTCCTATGCCCAGTCCACACCCCAAAATAATTAAATCAGTGTTTCTGGAAGTGAAATCCAGACTCCAATATTTTCTTAGGTTTTCCTAAGCGATACCAATGTGCATCGAAGAACCAGTGCTCCATAGTGGTTTGCAGCTTGCCCTTTTTATTACAAATGTGGTGCATCGACCAACAACAGCACCACTTGGGAGCTTGTTAGAAATGTAAAATCTCAGGTCCAAAACCTAGACCGACTGAATCAGAATCTGCATTTTGCAAGATCACTAGGAAATTTGTCTGTATATTCTAGTTTGAGAACCACTCTTCTAGGCCATATTTCCTTGAACAAATGACATTTTAAATAGCATCTGTACTACATGTAAATAATGCTTGAAAAATAATTAGAAAAAAAGCCCTAAAATCAATTAGAAATGGACAAGCAACTTAAATGAATTCCTTATAAGTCTATTTTAATTCCTCATACTATTTGGATTTTAATCAATATTTAAAAGCTATTGATCATTTAAAATGTCTTACTGATAAATATATAAAAATTGATATTCATTTATTAATTTCCTGATTAATTTGCAATGCTGCATTGGGCCGATGGATTTTGACATCTGGATGAAACACACTGGACTCCATTACGATTTTGTCATCTGAAAGATTTTACATTGCTGTGCTCAAGGAATTTGGATTGTAGGGGATGAACTATATTAATTTTTGGAGAAGTAAAAAGGTTATATTTGGATGAAATTGCTGGATCATGTAGATAAATTTTCCAGCTGCTTTCAAACAGTACTGAGAAAGTCCTTATAGATTTTTGTTTGATCTCATTATATGGGTGAGGAAACAGTCCCAGCAATGTAAAGTGGCTTACCTGAGGTCATACTATTGATTGACAGCAGCATTTGAACACAACTCATGTTCCCTGACTTTAAGTTCAGAGCTCTTTATGTTATTGCCCACTGTCTCTCATTTTAAGTCTAAACTTTTCTAGGATTCTGTAACAATCACTCAGAGAAAACAGATGAATCAATAGTAAAACTCCTCAGAGTTGTCAGCCTGGATATTTTGACTTTCAGAAACCCACTCAGGGACTGCTCAAAAGCAGAAAAAGTCCAAGTATTCACTGTGAATGGGAATGGGAGTAAAACTGACCTTGCTTTTGGATTTATCTTAATAATTCGTACATGAGCCTATATTCACTGGTTATTTGGGTAACATACTCTTGATATTCTGGATAGGAGAGTGCCAATCATGTTATTATACTAAGATTATATTTGACTGTTTTACAATTCTAATGATATATAGTGATTTTATTTTTCCTGGGGTCTGAAAATAACAGTACAAAATAACTATATTATTGGTAAAGACAGTATCTGAATTAAGCATAAAACATTTAATCTAGATAGGAAAAATATGTAACTTTTTATATTTTCCCATTCTAAATATTGACAAATGATATAATGGAGCAGCATAATATCAATTATCACAGAAAGTAATTTTTAAGGCAGCAGATTTCTGCTTCAAATCTCAAATAAAAATCTCACACACATTCACTGCCAAATCCTAAAAACTCTGAGCTCACAGAATAATTTTGAAAGAGTAAGTAAAAAAAAAAATTAATTTGAGCTCAGATGTGATTACCACAAACCCGAAGTATAAAAACGAAGTGCAAACATACCTAAATAGGAATTAGGAATTACAAACATTGTAGAAATAAATCATATAATGCAAATAAAAAGTGAACAGAAAATTACTGTTTAAAAGATAAATTTTTTCAACTGCTTTCACTAAATTGAATCTGGTATCTGGCTTTCTTCTTCACCGAGCATAAATATAAAGTTAGAATTATTCTGTGAGTGACCTAATATTTATTCTTCAGTACTTTGGTTTTTAAATTTATTGCAAATTCCTCCATATGTAGAAAATGGTTATTTTTCCACATGTTAACTCCTTACACAAAATGACTTTTCCTATCTACAAAATGTATTATGAATATACTTTCTTTACTGATCTTTTAATGTAAGTATCTAAATAACTGTTGTCTCTATTTTATAGGCATACACATCCCTGTGATCATGAGTCTGGCTCAAAACCAATTTGTAGCAAATCATCCATTTCTGTTTATTATGAAGCATAACCCAACAGGTACCTTTTTTGTGAATTCTTTGGGGGAACTGATTATGTTAGGCAGAACTAGTTCCAGTTTCTAATTGCAATGCACATATCTGAAGTCATTTGTTCTTTCAATGGATATTTGTTAAGTGCACTTTTATATACCAGGTACTGTATTTTAAGAGAAGACAGAGGCCTAAAATAGGGCGGTGGTAATAATAACTGCCATCATGGCTACTATATATGGTAACCATTTCATATAACCATCACTAAAGCTGAAACCACTCCAAAAGATTAGATATTTGACTAGTAAAGACACAAAAGCTCAGAGAAAGATTGTATAGTTTGTCTCAGGTTACATAACTAGAAAGTGTCAGAGTGGGAATGCCGGTCAACTGTCTGTATATGATGCCATATTGGGGATGGAAATTGAGAGGTGTGGAGTTGTGAAATAACTCAGAGGTGGATGCCAAAACAGTAAGTGACTAGTGTAGGTTCTGAGGGAAAGGAAGGAGTCAAATCTCCAACTTGGTCAACTGGTGAAAGATGATGCAGTTAAGTAAAAAAGGGAACGTGGAAGTAGTGGATTGCACACAGAGAAATGCAGATTGTCTGGATGGATGCTTCCGCACTTTCTCCTGGGAATAAGAAAAGCCAGAAATGTGAATACAGTGGAAAAACTGTCAAGTTTATGTTTAGGATCCTTCAGCAGTCATAATGCTCATGTGAGAGTTACAAGCCACAGGATAGTAGAAATTACATTTTACTCATCTCTGTATTCAGGCCAATATTTGGCAAAATGCCTTTCACATAATATCAGTTTCCCTATAGACACAGGGTGTGAAATTGGGTAGGGCTCAAGTTCCAGCTGAATTCACTAACAGTTGTGAAACAAGTTGCTTGTCCTTTCTAAGCCACATTTCCCCTGTATCTTATTTGAACATAATAGTAGTACTTATCTCATAGAGTTACATGAAAGAATTTTTGAAGCCTGTAACACTGTGCCTGGCACATACTAAGTGTTCATTATGAATAAATTAATATGAATGAGTGAGTGAATAAAAGAAGAAAGGCAAGTGAAAAAGTATAAAGTCATTTACAGGGAGAAGAGACAAAATTAATTGCAGAATCTGAATCTGTTAGATTAACTAGGGATACTGATATTATTGGCCCAGTAAGGGATACATCACTCTTTTTTTGGCTCCATGAAACTCATGCTGAGTGACCCTTCTGAAAGTCATATTTTAAAAACAATGAAAGTTTTAGAATTGATGAGACTGCATTAACACAACTTCAATTCTAGTAATGGATATGTCAGTGTTCTAATGTATTCTAAGTATGTCATTTGATCTCTACATCTAACCTTTAGATAATTCTAATTTTTCAGAATTAATATATAATTATGTAGTATGGAACTTCATTGGGCATCAACGCACAAGTAAATAATGGCATTTAGAATAATTATGTTTTACTCTATTTTCCAAGTTGATGACTTGTTATATGCGAAGGCCAAGTAACAGCTATCAGTAAAACAGCAGCAAAAATTCAAAACCCAGTTATCTGTTTATTTATGATAATGCTTCACTAGCAGATCTTAATGACAGTTTGAACTGTTTTATGTTCTTTATTGTAATGAGACTTTCTAAACTAGGGTTGCTCCTTTAAAGTATTGTTTAAAATAAATGGACATTCATTTATCAGGGATGGTTCATTGTTACCTAATAAAATATAGAAAGGGCTGTTATCTTAAGATAATACATATTTAGTGATTTATCAATTTTTCTCTTGCAAATGAACTCAAGAAATCATTGAGATTAATGAAGATAGTGATTTAGCATCACCATAGTGAACTATTAAATGGCTTCATGGTATACATAAAATGTATTCTGTTGATGATTTCTGAAGTATGAGGATGAATGATTTCAGGTTTAGTACAACCAATTTTTACGTAGCCTGAAAATTTTCTTTTATCCAAACAGTTCTTTTGTGTAAAATCTATACATTATTTGGATTTTCCTATCAGATGAGTTTTATACTGCGGTATATTCATCTAAAGCCCTTACTAAGCTAAACTTCTAGAACAATAAAGCACCTTTTTAAGGTTGAGGATGTAGGCCCACTTTATAGGCTTTGAGAAGAAAATTGTGAAAGATACTCATGAAAGGTACCATTCCTGAAAAAATAGTCAATTATGATTTTGAAATTGACAGGACTCCAGATATAATGAAAGTTATTGCGTTTAGAACTCTTTTGGGTCATGTGTTGAGGGGAGAAGCAGATTGCAGAATATCCATTAAGAATTTTTTTTCTAGCCATTAGCTTGGTAATGCTATTGTATTGTAATATTAGGAGGTAAAAGTTGCTTACATCTGATGAAGATGTTGTATAAATATGTTGATTAAATATGGGGATACCTATTTAGAAAGGAAGCATTAAGATAAAAAATAATAATCATTTTTGCTTCAGTCTGCCTCTAAATTCTTCACTATTATGTCAAGGGAGATTTTGTTAATCTGCCCAATTTAGTAGTGAGTAGATTGATGATGGCATGAAGACTCAATTCAAAATGTGATTCTTCCTGAAGAAACAGATTGAAAAGACTGGTACTAATGGCTTTTATGTAACATTCTACACTTCTAGGTATTTAAAATTTTAAGATATTGTGTTCAATTATAAGTTAGTGTTTATAGAATTTACTTTAAAATGTTTCCAGGCAAACTATTCTAATGAACATTTTAATGCCATAGCATTATGGCATTAGTATTATGAAGATAAAAGAGTCACTGCTTATTCCTATTGTGACTAAATGAAATATCTATTCTGGGAAATGTATTTATGTATCTTTATCTATCTGAAATATTGGGGTATTTGTTCTCTTTTTCCCATAATTATTTTAATATTTTGAAACAAAACATTGTTGACTATAATTATTCATAATAAAAAGTAAAATCTGGGTTGGGCGCAGTGGCTCACGCCTGTAATCCCAGCACTTTGGGAGGCCGAGGAGGGCGGATCACGAGGTCAGGAGATCGAGACCATCCTGGCTAACATGGTGAAACCCTGTCTCTACTAAAAATACAACAAATTAGCCAGACGTAGTGGCGGGCACCTGTAGTCCCAGCTACTTGGGAGGCTGAGGCAGGAGAATGGTGTGAACCCCGGAGGCGGAGCTTGCAGTGAGCCAAGATTGCGCCATTGCACTCCAGCCTGGGCGACAGAACGAGACTCCGTCTCAAAAGCAAAAACAACAGCAACAACAACAAAAACAAAACAAACAAACAAAATATATAAAATCTGCTGGAGTTTATATCTATTTTCATGTTATTGGTTCTTCAAAGAGTGTGTCTTTGGACTGAATAATAGAGTTAATAAAAAAGGGCCATCCTACTATTATTTTAAATACATTTAAATATCATTTTCATTAGCTTTAACATTATGCAAAATTGATCACTTTGGAAATTAACCTTTATTACATCTGAGCGTAAGGAACTTAAGGCAACATTTGACACTGATTGATTTAGGTCACTTCTCTTAACCCAGTTGAAAAGAACGGTGAATAGATTTTGGTACATCATTCTTTCTGTTTTGTCCTTCAGTTCTTAGTTCCTTTTCACTTGCAAACACAGAATGGTTGAAAACAGGTATTTGCATTTATGCTATATACTATATCACTTTGGTGAGGATTTGAAAATACTAGAGATATAAAAATATTGTCTTTGGCAGTAAAGTAAGCTTTGATTCAGCGCTGAAAAAGGAGAACTGAGAAGTTGCACTTTTAACCCTGAAGCATTACATTATATGCATAAAATGATGACTGCTAATGCCTTAAATTTAAAACTCTACCATGCCTATCACCATTTTATTGTGCTATGTTCTCCAGACTGGGTCTCTATATTTAGAAGAACACCTCTCTGTCGCTTTATTTTTATTTTTGCTTCCCTCTATGAAAAACAGGATTAATGCTTTTTCCATGACAAGCTGTAGTGGGTGTTAATTTACTTCATAAATTACCAGAAAATGATTAATAATGATATAATTATGAATTTGAGACAAAGGAGAAGGCTTTGCTATTGGACACCGCCTATTTATCTTACAGAGAAAAAAGACCAAATAATATGTTAAATATTAAGAAAAACTAATTATTGTCAGTTGTTTTCTCCAGAAATTCCTAAAATATGTTTGTTTGTTTGTTTCCCTAGAATCAATTTTGTTTATGGGAAGAGTGACAAATCCTGACACCCAAGAGGTAAAAGGAAGAGATTTAGATTCACTGTGAATGAAAACACAGCCTCAGAATAAAAGATGATTTCTCGAAAATAGTTGATTGGCTAAATATCATCATCTTGACAATATTTGCTCTATATCTTATATCTTTTCTGTTTTAAACTGTGCCTGTGTTAATAGATATCTGTCTTGATGAATAAGTAAAGTTAGGTATGCATTTGTTTCTGTTCTTTTTGTATGTTTTAGAAAATCTATGTGCATCTAAAACCTTGAGCGTATATAAAATATTACCATTCACATGTTAGAATAATCCTGTCTATAATATCTTAAATATCAAATTATTGTCTTATATATCAAATTTATTATATCCTAAAATACTGGACTATTAAACTCACACATAGCACCATTATCTAGCTATGGGGAGGTAAGGTCAAGAGACCGTGGCCATGGTACATGCCTCTCTGGGGTGTCGCTTAAGACACAGAGATCCAGTATTCCTTGCAGTAGAGGAGCTTTGGGCATTTCGCTAATCTTCACTTGTTGTTTGACATGTTACATTTAATAATTTTGAGACATACCAGTTTTTTTTCTACTGATTTATGGTTTTAAAATGTAGACAACATAGAAATACTGAGCACTTTTGTAAAGCATTCTTCTTTTTATAGGTGAAAGTGGCAGCATAATTAGTGTGACTTAGGAAGCTGAACTTCCACAATTTTACAATACTGAGCCAAGGAAGTGTTAGAGTCAAGATTGTGCACTATAAAGATTAAATGCAGATCCCTTCCCTTGAATACTCTGAAACATCACATCTAAATATCAAAAGCTAAAACTACATTCCAATATTACTTCATGTAGCATGTTTCATAGTTTTTCGATTTTCAAGCTAATGTTGTAAAATGCCTTTTGTTTGTTTGTCTTGGGAATTTTGGCAGAGAGCTTAATGATAATGGCAACACCTCACTGAGCCCTAATTGTGTGTTGGGCTCACTGAAGTAAGCACTTTTTACGTTATGTTAAATGTACTAAAATTTTTATGAAACAGCATTATCTAAATTCCTGATAAAGAAACTGAGATTAAAAAATGTTATAAAATTAGTCAAAGACACATAACTGATAAATATGGTGGGTAGATTTGAACTCAGAACTACTCGAGCTAGAAGTCTATGACCTTAATTACTGAATTATATTCCCTTTGCAGGGAAGGAAAAAGTAATTTTCTCTCTACTTCTCATAGCTTTGAGCTAGTATCCATTGTAACAAAAGGCAGGATAGCCAGGTGTGGTGGTTCACATCTGTAATCTCAGCACTTTGAGAGCCTTAGGTGGGAGAATCACTTAAGGCCAGGAGTTCAAGACCAGCCTGGGCCGCATAGTGAGATCCTGTCCAAAAAAAAGTTAAAAATAATAGCCAGGTGTGGTGGCACATGCCTGTGGTCCCAGCTACTCGAGAGGATAAGGCAGAAAGATCACTTGAGTTCAGGAGGTTGAGGCTGCAGTGAACTATGATTATGCTACTGTACTGTAGCCTGGACAATAGAGTGAGTCCTCATCTCAAAAAACAAAAGATTCACAAGAGAAAAACAGACATTTGTTAACACATATACCACATGTACACATAGAAGATACCCAGGAAAAAAATGAGTAAATCTCAAAGAAGTGGCTTAGAACTCTGGCTTACATAGCATCTTTGACAAAGAATAATACATTGTTGAAGAAATGACAAAGGAAAAGGACCTTGGATTTTTAAGGGCAGTAAATTGTAGAAAGGCAAATATATGGTAGATAAAGGCTATTTTGTAAAATTTGTTGTGTAGATTCCTGTGGTGATATCTCCAGGATGATAAGCATCTTAAGTCATCTTCAGTGATCAAATTCTGTCCCACTTGGTAGAGAGAGGAGGAGGGATAACTTTGTGAATTTGTATCCTGTTTTTAGGCAAATTGCTTAGGCAAGGCAAATAACTTTTCCTGTATCTACTTCTTCTCAGTTGCCTTTAGCTCAAAATAATCCTTATGCAAAAGTGGCATCTTTTGGAGTGGCATATTCTGCTGTCCTTCATCTTCTACTTTAATTTTCAAAGTCTAGGTATCCATCTACAGAAAAACCGGCAGCAATACTCAAGACATTATGAAGCCAACTTTAGAATGAATTGTGATTGCTTAAAAATCATAACATAGTTGAAAGCAATGTTCATTACTTTCAATTTGAGCATACTTAAGATATAACACAGTAAATACTAATCTATATGTTAGTGACACACATTTGTGGTGTAAATTCCTCACAGCATATCTGTTTTAAAAATATGAGTCTTTGATTCAGGAAGGAGAGAATAACGAGTTAAGAGGATAGTAGTTTTATTCAGGTGTGGTCCACATTCCTGTTTCTCTTGGGTTGGCTGAATTCTTCTGATCTTCTTTCATGCATTAGATGTCATGCTCTCGGGATTCATTCATTCATTCTACAAATATTGAGCCTCCACTATGTTCCAGGTAGTTTTCTAAGCACAAAGGATATATCAGCGAGCAAATCTGACAAGGTCCTTGTCTTCATGGAGCTGACATTTTACTGGTAGCAGTAAACCAGTGAACAAATTCAAAAACAAGTTAATTTCAAATGGTAATAACTGATGACATTAATAAAACAGAATAAGAAACTAAGAGGAGTTCAATAATTGAGATAATGTAATAAGATCACTACCCAAGTTTCACTTTAAGCACATATTCTTACAATGTGTTCCTAATATATTTGTTTTCTTTAATAAGATTTGCTAAAAGTCTGCCTCGAGTTCCCTACTGAGGATCCTGAGAGCATTATACAGAAGTTGGGTAATTTTTTTTTTCTGATTTCATGTTCTTCTTCCATTTGGCTTAAAAATGGGAGTGTCTTCCATAAGCTCTTTATGGAAGAATGAGTAGCCTTCTGGTGTGAATTCAAGCTAAAAAACACCATTTTCTACCACGTTTTGGAAATACTGTTGCCAAACCACTTCCAAAATTAAAACATTTAATTTTTACCTTCAATTGAAAGTAACTCAGTAGTTATTGCAAGTTTGTATCATAAAGGTTACAAGTGCCTGAAATACATTTACAAAACATACATCTATTTATGAAGGAAAATAAGTATGAAATAATTTTCTTTGCTAAACTATATGAAATCTGTAGAATTCACAACAGTCCATAATCAATATGGGATAAAATTGCTGTCAAATTAATACCCCTTGTAAAAGTCCAGTACATCATATATAGGAAATATTTTTATTCCTCATGGAGGCAAAATAATTATTAAAATAGTAATGTTTCTTTTGGAAACTTTGGGTTTTATGGACTTCACATAGCTATAATTCATGGCATATTCTAGAGGAGTGGTTACCAGACTGAACTTGGGTCTGCCTGCCTGGCACAGCAGGACCAAACAATGACATTGGGATTTGCAAGAAGAAAATGTGGGGGCATTTGTTTCAGGGCAACAAGCAAGGAGAATCAGGCAGCTCATGCTTAAGGTCTGAACTTCCCAGTGGCTTAACTGTAAGAGTTTTTAAAGGCAGGGAGGCAGAGGTTACAGGCAAAGCTATAAATCAATACATGGAGGCTATAGTTTGGTTTGGCCTGAAAAGGTGGGACATCTCAAAGCAGGTGAGTGGGGAGGATGGCATGGCCCACAGATCACAGGTGGATTCAAATATTTTCTGATTTGTGATTGGTTTGGCTTTGGGCCAGCAGAAAAGAGAGTTGAGCTCTGGCCTGTTAGTATAATTTCCTTCAGGGCCCTCAGGAAGAAATTAAGAACAAAGAATGACAAAGTTTAGTCCTCAGTTCCCCCCATCTGAGATCTATGTGCCAGCAGATGGCTTTTCCATGTGGTGAGGGGTCCAGGTTTCTGAAAAACAACTCAGGGACATATGTGAAGACTTTACCTTTACTTTCTACAGAGAAGCAAACACTGTGGCTCCAGCTTCCTTGGCTATTGTTTTCAGATATTACTGTATTCTTACTTATCAGGTTGCTCATTTACTTCTCAGGGCTAGGTCAGTGACTGGAATTTCCCCAGAAAGAACTCAAAATTTTCCTTTATTTCCATGCTTTGTGGGTGGCAGGCCCGTAGGAGGGATCCCTGCTTCATCTCAGAATCTGCCACATCACGCAGTACAACTGAAAGGCCAAAGACCTGAGAAAAGGAACAATTTCTTTCTTTGGAGAGGCTTATAAAATCTCCTGAATTGGGTAATGATGAGATGGAAACCTTCAAAGGTACAGAGAAAACTTTAGGCAGGTT
Organism: Mandrillus leucophaeus; assembly: GCF_000951045.1. Taxonomy (NCBI): domain Eukaryota; kingdom Metazoa; phylum Chordata; class Mammalia; order Primates; family Cercopithecidae; genus Mandrillus; species Mandrillus leucophaeus. The sequence continues at coordinate 1,021,885 of NW_012106042.1, read as the reverse complement.
TCATTAAAAGTCTGTGTCTTAGACCTCTGGAAATAAGATACTTCCTCACTGTGTAGCCTTATACCACTGAAGCATATTCTATGAAGGACTAACCCACGAGCCATGGATTGGCCTGAGTCTGACTACATGCACATGGTAGAAGTGTGGGCCTACTTAATTTGTTTGCTTGCAAGAGCATTTGATTTTGTGATTCCCTTCTCCCCTTATTTTCATAGTTCCTCATATGATATCTCTAAATCTGAAGCCTAAAATTCTAAATGTCAATAATCTCTTTTCTTTCTCCTTTTGATTCCTCAACTGATTACTCTGATGATAAAAAAGGAATCAAAAGTTGAGATATTTTTCACTGTCCAACATTATAATTTTTGGCTTGTCACATCAATTCTCTGGAGCTTCAATGCTCTCACCTATAAAATGAAGGGTTGGTTGGACTAATCCTATTTCAAGTCTTTATTCCAAAGTTCTATCTTGGCAAACCTTGGGCTTCTCCTCAAAGACACATCTTTGAAATAATCTTTTGAGTTTTTATTGTCTATAAGCAGTTATTTTGCACAAAACAAAAGTACATTCCACATTTATTTCTCACAAGGATCTTGATCTTTTACATTCTTTATTAATAGTTGTCTCTTTATAGGTTTGAGATTTATTTTTTAAAAACAGCATATATATATTTTCACTCATGTCCATGTGAAGAGACCACCAAACAGGCGTTGTGTGAGCAATAAAGTTTTTTAATCATCTGGGTGCAGGCAGACTGAGTCTGAAAAGAGAGTCAGCAAAGGGGGATGGGTTGGGGCCATTTTATAAGATTTGGGTAGGAGTGGAAAATTACAGTCAAAGAGGATTGTTCTCTGGCTGGCAGGGGTGGTGGGTCACAAGGTGCTCAATGGGAAGCTTTTGAGCCAGGATGAACCAGGAGAAGGAATTTCACAAGGTAATGTCATCAGGAAAGGCAGGGACCAGCCATTTTCACTTCTTTTGTGATTCTTCACTTGCTTTGGGCCATCTGGACATATATGTGCAGGTCACAGGGGATACGATGGCTTAGCTTGGGCTCAGAGGCCTAACATTCCTGCCTTCTTATATTAATAAGAAAAATAACATAAAATAGTATTGAAGTGTTGGGGCAGTGAAACACTTTTTTGGCGGAGGTGGCATGGAGAGATAATGGGCGATGTTTCTTAGGGCTGGTTCGAATGGGGTTAGGGGTGGCATGGGAACCTAGAGTGGGACAGGTCAAGTTGAAGGAGGATTTTGGGGTAAGGGGTGATATTGTGGGGTTGTTAGAAGGAGAATTTGTCATATAAAATGATTGGTGATGACCTGGATACAGTTTTGGATGAATTGAGAAACTAAATGGAAGATACAAGGTCCGAATAAAAGGAGGAGAAAATAGGTATTAAAGGACTAAGAATTGGGAGGACCCAAGACATCCAATTAGAGAGTGCCCAAGGGGGTTCAGTGTAATTACCTGCTTGGTTGGCGAGGTTTTGGGCTCTATCCTCGAGTTTTTTTATGTTGTCATACACCAGACCAGATTGATTTAGGTAAAAACAATACTCTTCATTTAAAAATATACAGAGTCCTCCTTTTTCAGCAGTGCGTAAGTCAAGGCCTCAGCAGTTTTGGAGGACAACTGCAGCTGAAGAGTCAACTTGGGCCTGGAGGACTGATAAAGTTTGTGATATGTCTGTGGTGCTAGCAGAGAAGTCATTAGAGAGGCTACAGAAGGTCGTGACAAGTTGAAATGCCTGCTATTCCAGTATCGAGGGCAATAGCGGAGGCAGAAAGTCCTAAACTGACAAGCAAGGGAATTAGTGGAATAACTCTTTTTTGTTGTTTTGGTGTCATGAGGGGAACAGGGAGCTCCTCAGTCCCATTTTCAAACTGAATTTTGGGAGTAAGGAAAACTGGTGTGCATTTGCTTGTCCAGTTAGCAGGTAGACACATGTAGGTAGAGGATCCACAGAGGAAGAAGAGACCTTGTGTGAGGCAAAACTGGAAATGCAAAGTAAAAAGATGAGAAAGAGTGCTGAAAGGGGTGTCTTGTACCCAGACTCCTAGGGATCCAGCTGGGGTGGCAACCATGAGAGGTTGTAATGGGGACTGATGGGGTAAATGTGTAGAGGGGGAGGTTCGATTTTCATGGTGTATGAGTGTCTATGAGCAATCTTTCACTGTTATTTATGGGGCTGGGTATAAGTAAACAAGAAGAGAGCCTGGGAGGAGAGTCTGATGAGCAAGGTGAAAGTAAGCAAGGATGGAGTGAAAAAGTATCTTCCTTAGCAATAATTACTGCTAATGTTTTAAAGTTGTCAGTATTGATAGATGGTTTATCTGTATTACAGAGCTGGAAGGCTCCAATTGTTTCAGTGACGTGTGTTGTTGGGCTTTGGAGATGAAGAGTGAAGGATCATCGAGAAGGTGAAAGGTTACCCCGGGGAATTCCAGTGGGTCTTTGCCAAGAGATACATAAGGAGTGGCCACAGGAATAGTAGTTTGTGTTGTGAGGGATCCAAATATGGGGGAAGTAGAGTTGATATAAGGAGAAACATTTTTTAAATAAGTGCAGAGAAGGGCGGCAGCTTGCTGATGTGAAATGTCTGGGGAGGTCTTGCTGGACCTGTCTAGAAAGTAAATGAGTTCCTCAGGAGGGTAAAGGTGAGGGCTGTTAAAGGAAGTTCAGAGGTATAGGGAGACAGGAGATATTGCCCAGTCTGTATGTAAGGCAGGGACAGCCTGCTGGAGGACTGGAAAATAGTTGCCTAGAGGGCTGGTGTCTCAGATGAGGTTGGGGCCGAGCAAGAAAGTGCATTCACATAAAAGTTCAAATGGACTGTACCCTGTAGCATCTCGAGTACAGGCTCTAATTCTAAGAAGGGCAAGAGGTAAAAGTCCTGTCCAGTCCTTTTTAATTTGGAGGCTGAGCTTGGTGAGGTGTGTCTTTAAAAGACCATTAGTCTGTTCTACCTTTCCTGAAGATTGAGGACAGTAGGGTATATGAAGTTTCCACTGAATACCAAGAGTCTGAGAAACTGCTTGGGTGATTTGACTAGTAAAAGCTGGTCCGTTATTGCACTGTATAGAGGTGGGAAGGTCAAACCAAGGAGTTATGTCTGACAGAATGGAAGAAATGACTGTGGTGACCTTCTCAGACCCTGTGGGAAAGGCCTCTACCCATCCAATGAAAGTGTCTACCCAGGCCAAGAGGTATTTTAGTTTCCTGACTCAGGGCATATGAGTAAAGTCAATTTGCCAGTCCTGGGCAGGGGCAAATCCCCAAGTTGATGTGTAGGGAAGGGAGGGGGCCTGAACAATCCCTGAGGGGCAGTAGAATAGCAGATGGAACACTGATAAGTGATTTCCTTAAGGATAGATTTCCACAATGGAAAGGAAATGAGAAGTTCTAAGAGATGGGCTAGTGGCTTGTAACATACATGGAAGAGGTTATGAAATGACAACAGAATAGAATGAGTCTATGAGGCTGGAAGGAGATATTTTCCTTGATCCAAGAACCATTTGCCTTGTGTGGGAAGAGATTGATAGGTGGAAGTTTCAGTGGGGCAGTAGGTGGGAGTGACCAATGAGAAGGAGAAAAACTGGCCATGAAGGACAGAAGCTGGAACACTAGATGTCTCTTTAGCTACCTTATCAGCATAAGCATTGCCTAGAGCAATGGGATTTGATGGCCTTTTGATGGCCCTTGCAGTGAATGATTCCAGTTTCTTTTGGAGGTAAAGCGGCCTTGAGAAGAGTATTTGTTAAAGAGGCATTAATAATGGAGGACCCTTGTGTAGTAAGGAAACCTCTTTCTGCCCGTATAACAGCACGGTGGTTCAGGATATGGAAGGTGTGTTTAGAGTCAGTATAAATATTGATGCATAGTTCCTTTGCAAGAGTGAGGGCCCAAGTTAAGGCAATGAGTTTGGCTTGCTGAGAAGTAGTGGAGGGAGGCAGAGCAATCGCCTCAGTGATAGATGTGGAAGATACTACAGTGTAGCCTGCCTTTGCTGGTGAGTGGCGATTAGGCCTGGTGGAGCTGCCATCAATACACCAAATGTGATCAGGGTGAAGAACAGGAAAGAAGGAAATATGGGGAAATGGAGTGAATGTCAGGTGGATCAGAGAGATGCAGTCATGGGGGTCAGGTGTGGTATCCAGAATAATGTGGGAGTCCAGATTGAAGTCCGGGCCAGGAACAACGGTAATTGTGGGAGACCCAACAAAGAGTGAGTATAGCTGAAGGAGGTGGGGAGCAGAAAGTACCTGCATCAGGTGTGAGGAAGAAAATAGATTTTGGAAGTTATGAGAGCTGTAGAGAGTGAGTTGAGCATAGTTTGTGATTTTGAGGGCCTCTAAAAGTATTAGGGCGGCAGCAGCGGCTGCACGGAGACATGATGGCCAGCCTAAAACAGGAAGGTCAAGTTGTTTGGACAGAAAGGCTACAGGGCACGGTCCCAGTCCTTGTGTAAGAATTCTGACTGCACAGCCCTGCACTTTGGCTGTGTGTAATGAAAAGGTTTGGGATGAGTCAGGGAGAATGAGTGTGAGAGCAGTCTCTAAAGCTGTCTTCAAGGAATGGAAAGAGAAGTGGGGAGAAGATTTAGGATCCATGAGGTCAGCTAGGTTTCCTTTTGTGAGTTTATATAATGGTTTTGTTAGGATGACAAAACCAGGTATCCAAAGGCAAAAGTATCCAACCATGCCTAGGAAGGAAAGAAGTTGTTTTGTAGAAGGTGTTGCGGTTTGAGAGATCAGTCACACTCAATCGGCAGGGAGAGCATCTGTATTTTTATGAAGAATTATGCCAAGGTAGGTAATGGATGGAGAAGAAATTTGAGCTTTGGAGGGGGATACCTGATATCCTTTGAGGAATAAATATTGAAGGAGCAGGAGGGTGTCTCGTTGGGAAGATTCAAAAGAGGGTCTACAAAGTAGAAGGTCATCAATATTTGAATAAGATGAAAAGTGGAGGGGTGGAAATAAAGTAAATCATGTGAAAGAGCTTGACTGAAGTAACAAAGGCTGTCCCTGAAGCCTTGCGGCAGCATAGCCCAGGTAAGCTGCTGGGACTGATGGGTGTCAGGGTCAGTCCAGGTAAAAGCAAAGAGACGTTGGGATGAGAGGAGCAGGGGAATAGTGAAAAAAGCATCTTTAAGATCAAGAACAGAATAGTGAGTTGTGGAGGAAGGTATTGAGGACAAAAGAGTGAACGGGTTGGGCACTACAGGGTGGATAGGCAAAACAATTTGGCTGATAAGGCACAGATCCTGAACTAACCTGTAAGACTTGTCCAGTTTTTGGACAGGTGAAATGCGGGAATTGTAAGGAGAATTTATAGGTTTTAGAAGCGCATGCTGTAGCAGGCGAGTGATAACAGGCTTTAATCCTTCTAAAGTGTGTTGTGGGATGGGATATTGGCATTGAGTGGGATAAGGGTGATTAGGTTTTAATGGGATAGTAATGGGCACGTGATTGGTTGCCAGGGAGGGAGTACAGGTGTCCTATACTTGTGGGTTAAGGTGGGGGAATACGAGAGGAAGATGCAAAGGAGGCTTTGGATTGGGAAGAAGGGTGGCAATGAGACGTGGCTGTAGTCCAGGAATAGTCAGAGAAACAGATAATTTGGTTAAAAAGTCTCAGCCTAATAAGGGAACTGGGCAGGTTGGGATAACTAAAAAAGAGTGCATAAAAGAATGTAGTCTAAGTTGGCACTCTAGAGTGTGAGAGTTTTAGGGAGTTTTGAAGCTTGGCCATCAATACCCACAACAGTTATGGGGGCAAGGGAAACAGGCCCTTGAAAAGAAGGTAATGTGGAGTGGGTAGCCCCCATATAGATTAAACAGGGGATGGACGTACCCTCCACTGTGAGAGTTACCCAAAGCTTGGTGTCCGTGATGGTCCAGGCAGCTTCCGAGGCAATCGGGCAGTGTCAGTCTTCAGCTGCTAAGCCCAGAAGATCTGGGAAGGAGTCAGTCAGAAAGCCTTGGATTAGAGCTTTAGGGGCTCTAGGAGTGGCTGCTGGGAGAGCTGGTCAGTCTGATTTCCAGTGGGTTCCTACACAGATGAGACAATGGCTTGGGAGGAATCCTGGGCTGTGGGCATTCCTTGGCCCAGTGGCCAGTTTTCTGACACTTGAAGCAAGATCCTGATGGAGGAAGTCCTGTAGGAATGCTTGACTGCTGCAGCTTAGTTGTGTGTGACTTAGGCATTTTGAACTTCTTGTGTGCTGGAGGTGCGGCTGGGTTTTGTCACCCAAGTAATTGTAAGTCAGCCTGGCAGCCTCCTCTCTATTATTGTACACCTTAAAGGCGTGGTTGATTAATTCCTGTTGTGGGATTTGAGGGCTGGATTCTAATTTTTGAAGCTTTTTTCCTAATGTCAGGAGCTGACTAGCTGATAAAATTCATGTTTAGCATGAGATGGCCTTCTGACCCTTCAGGGTCTAGGGCTGTAAAACGTGTCAGGGTTGTTGCCAAATGAGACATGAACTGGGCTGGGTTTTCATCTTTACCTTGGGTAGTTTCTTTAAGCTTGTCATAATAACAGTTTTGTAAGCTGCCTTTTTAAGCCCTTAAACTAGGCGGGAAATCATGTAATCTCGCCTAGCTATACCTGGGGAATCTGCCTGATAGTTCCATGGGGGATCGTCTCGGGGAACTGCTCTAATGCCTTCCTGGAGGT
>NW_012106042.1:1009728-1010631 GCF_000951045.1 Mandrillus leucophaeus | reverse complement strand
GGACACCGAAATTCAAGAAGCCACTCCTACACACACGCCCCAAACTCCTCCCCTTCCAGCTCCCAGGCATAAAAGTCCGCTGCCGGCAGGAGCCGGCGTGACTTCTTCCGCCCCCCACATTCCTGGACCGGAGAACATCACCGGAGAGGGCCGGCTGGACTTCCCTGGCCACCCACACCTGAGGACCAGAGAACCTCGTCTGAGAGTGTATGCATATTTGCAAATAAAAGGCTGCCACTTTCTTCGCTCATTTTGGCCTTTATTGATATTTAGTCTTTGCATCTATTAATAGTAGTAAAAAAGAAACAAAACACATTCCATTAGCTGAGTTTCAGCATTAAGGGTGATGATGGAAGCCCTTTATGGAAGATGGCACAGGCTGCACTAGCCATGGTCCCTGAATGATTATGTAGATGACATCCATCCTATCCCCTGTGTCACCGCCATTGACCAAGGATTCCAGGAAGAAATACACCAGATAGTGCTAGGCTATAGGAACTAGATAGCTAGTACTCATATAAGTAATACAATTATATTCTTTATACATGTTTTAAATATATTAGCATGTAGTGTATGTTATCTTAGTTCTGGACATGGTAAAACAAAGTTCTGGAATGCTTATTAAATTGGCCTAATTCTGTGAAAGAAGGTCAGGAGTGATATTTCAGCATATTTGCCTATGAAAATCACTCAGATCCATAATAATAATGTATCTGCATCAAAAGAGAAGAAAGAACAGAACACAAAAAGCCCCACTAATGTGATGATTTGCTGGCTACACCCATACAGGTCTCTTGCTTGAAATTCTTTCCATAAGCAAAAAGCAACATTTACCTTCTCATTTCTCTCTCTCTCTCTCTCTCTCTCTCTCTCTCTCTCTCTCTGTGTGTGTGTGTGTGTGTG
>NW_012106042.1:1004522-1007726 GCF_000951045.1 Mandrillus leucophaeus | reverse complement strand
AAATGAGACATGAACTGGGCTGGGTTTTCATCTTTACCTTGGGTAGTTTCTTTAAGCTTGTCATAATAACAGTTTTGTAAGCTGCCTTTTTAAGCCCTTAAACTAGGCGGGAAATCATGTAATCTCGCCTAGCTATACCTGGGGAATCTGCCTGATAGTTCCATGGGGGATCGTCTCGGGGAACTGCTCTAATGCCTTCCTGGAGGTCTGGCTCATGGAGCTGGTGGTTGTCAGCATGCGATTGGGCCGGAGAAAAAACTTTCCCGTTCATCTGGGGAGAGGGTAGAAGTTAGGATGACGTTTAAGTCACTCCAGGTTAAATTGTAGGACAGAGTTAGATATTGGAATTCCCGTATATATTTAGTGGGGTCTAATGAGAAAGAACCTAATTGTTGACTGATCTGAGAGAGGTCTGATAGAGAAAAAGGCACAGGTACCCTGACTATGCCTTCAGTACTGGCGATCTCTCTAAGAGGAAATTGTTGGGCAGGTCGGGGAGAGCTAGTCACCGAACTAAACTGTAAGCCGGACTGGAAGTGAGGAGGGGAGGTGAGAGAAGGATTATAGAGTGGAGGAGCGGAGACTGAGGAAGAATTGGGACTTGACTTGGCCTGGTGAGGAGCAGCCTGGAGAGGAGGAGACAGGTCAGATGGGTCTGTAGAAAAGGAAGATTGGAAAGACTCAGCAATGCTTGGGGTTGGGACTGAGGGGACAGGTGGGAGGGAAAGAAGGAGGATCTGGGAGGAATGGCATTGGGAACAGAGATTAGGGAGGGAATGAAGTGTGAAAAATGCCTGAAAGTAAGGCACCTCAGACCATTTGCCCATTTTTCGACAAAAATTACCTAGGTCTTGTAGGATGGAGAAAGCGAAAGTGCCATTTTCTGGTCATTTAGAGACGTTGTCAAGTTTGTATTGGGGCCAAGCGGTGTTGCAGAAGAAAATAAGGCATTTAGGTTTTAGGTCAGGTGTGAGCTGAAGAGGTTTTAAGTGTTTGAGAACACAGGCTAAGGGAGAAGAGGGAGGAATAGAGGGTGGAATGTTGCCCACAGTGAAGGAGGCAAGCCCAGAGAAAAGAGAGAGTAGAGACACAGAGAGAAGGGGTGGGGGATGCTTGCCCCCCAAAAAAGTGAATAGAAAAGAGAAGGTAGAGACATGGAGAGAAGGGGAGGGGGGTACTTGACCCCAGGAAAGTGGAGAAGGGGTGGTGAGTGCTTGTCTCCCCGAGGAAAGTGGAGAGAAAAGAGAGGGTAGAGACACAGAGAGAAGGGGCAGGGGGTGCTCATTCCCCAAAAAAGTGGTGCTTGCCACTAAAGGTGAAGGACCAAGGCAGGTGTCCCCACGGTGATCAGACACCTCTGAAACATGGGTGAATAATCAAGCAGGCGTCCCCACAGTGATTAAACACCAAGAGAAGACTGTCTTCCCAAGTCTGTGACCGGAGTCGGAGTTTTGGGTTCACGGATAAAACGTGTCTCCTCTGTGTCTACCACAAAAGGAAAGGAACTGAAATTAAGAGAAGGGAGAGATTGAAAGATGGTGCCAAGATTGAAAGGAGAAAGAGGTTAAGGGATAGTGAGAGAGCTTGGAGAAGAGAGTAAAAAGAGGCCACTTACCCAATTTAAAATTGGTGAGATGTTCCTTGGGCTGGTTGGTCTGAGGACCCGAGGTCATAGGTGCATCTTTCTCACGGAGCAAAGAGCAGGAACACAGGGGATTGATCTCCCAAGGGAGGTCCCCCGATCCGAGTCACGGCACCAAATTTCACTAGGATCCATGTAAAGAGACCAACAAACAAGCTTTGTGTGAGCAATAAACCTCTTTAATCACCTGGGTGCAGGCGGGCTGAGTCTGAAAAGAGAGTCAGCGAAGGGAGATAGGGGTGGGGCATTTTATAAGATTTGGGTGGGTAGTGGAAAATTACAGTCAAAGGGGGTTTTCTCTGGCTGGCAGGGGTGGGGGTCACAAGGTGCTCAGTGGCGGAACTTTTGAGCCAGGTTGAGCCATGAGAAGGAATTTCACAAGGTAATGTCATCAGTTAAGGCAGGGACTGGCCATTTTCACTTCTTTTGTGGTGAAATGTCATCAGTTAAGGCAGGAACCGGCCATTTCCACTTCTTTTGTGATTATTCACTTGCTTCAGGCCATCTGGACATATACGTGCAGGTCACAGGGGATACGATGGCTTAGCTTGGGCTCAGAGACCTTACATATATATATGTGTGTGTGTATACATATATGTGTGTGTGTGTATATGTATACATATGTATACATGTATATGTATACACAATTTTATATATGTATACACAATTTTACTTTTGTGTCAGAGACCTATATCTAGTAAAACTTTTTGACTACCATTTTGCAATATAGAGCTGTTGCTGGGCAGTGGTGGGCTCACCAGGAAATTCTATTCATCTATACTTGCCTTTACACAAGTGGAGCCTTATAATTGGTTCTCATCAATGGAATGTAGTAGAGATGAGTGTGTCACCTGTGAGCCCAAATGACTAAGAAACAATTGTGCCTTCCTAACTGTTCCATTCTCTGGTACCAGCTTGATGCCAGTGCTCAAGGTGACCCTGTAAGCCATATTTAGAAGATGACAGATCTTCTACTAGTTCTGTGTGTCACAAAGTCCCTCTGCAGCTTTGGCTAAAATAAATCAGTCACACCTGCATTGGACTTTAATCTGAGAACGTTATATTTTCATTGATATTTTGGGGGCTGTTTTGGTGACAGTAGTGGATGGTAATTTGGTATTTTAAATAGGGGCTTCTATATCCAAATGCAAAATATGTGGCATAATTTGAAGTTGGACAGCCATGACAAGAACAAAAACAAAGAAATAGCAGGCTAGAAGGCAGGAAAGCTAATTTAGTTGTGGAGATATTTGGTAAAATTTTTGCCTGTGATAATTTGGAAACACACCATGTGAATACTGACCCAGTATCCAGCCAGAGACTACATTTTCCATTTCCCTTGAACCTGGTGCACTGCTTGATCAGTTCTCACCAGTGAAGTATAAACAGAAATGATATTTGTTACTTCTGGTTGTAGTGGTTAGGAAGAGAAGTTGCCTACTTTTCTTTGTCTTTTGTCCATTCTGTTTGGGTGAGGGAAAAGGGACAAGATGGAGGAAGGTGAACAAGATGGAGCAGTCCCTGTTGTTTCCGGGTTCTTCATCACAGATTTTCCCGTGCCC
>NW_012106042.1:942663-1003517 GCF_000951045.1 Mandrillus leucophaeus | reverse complement strand
TGTGTGTGTGTGTGTGTGCGCGTGGTGGAAGTGAAGTGGCATCTTTTAAAAATATTTATCTTGAACAAATTTTTGACTAATATAAAACATTTTGCAAGGAGTGAAGACATTGATTTGCCAATGATATTTAAAATCATGTGCTTAGTGCTCCACAGAAAATTACAGAATAAAAGCTGATCTGAGCAAGTTCTCAACTGGGATCTGTGGAGGCCAAAACAGATTTTCTGTTAGATTATATTCACATATTAGATTTGAATCATTTGATGTGTCATGGTTTGTATCACATTGTACATATTCTTATATCCATGAAAACATACAGAGCTAATTTTCTGCAATAAGCTTCCTTTTTAGTAATTAACAATAGCTAATATTTAGAGAGACTTACCATTTCTGAGTAATACATACAGTGTCTTACATAAACCTCACATCTCTGTCACCCTTTATAAAATGAGGAGATTGACTTTCCACAAGGGTAAGGAACTTTGCTTCAGGACAAGTGGTAGAATCGGTTGTTGAACTCTGGTTCTTTGTCTCAAGATCTCGTCTCCAATCACTAAGCCAGTAGTTCTCACCCTTTGCTGTGTGTCAGAGTCACTCTGCGGGCTTGCAACATGGCAAAACCCTGTCTCTACTAAAAAATACAAAATTTAGCTGGGCGTAGTGGTGGGCACCTGTAATTCCAGCTACTCGGGAGGCTGAGGCAGGGAGAATTGCTTGAACCTGGGAGGCGGAGGTTGCAGAGACTGGAGATGACACCACTGCACTCCAGCCTGGGCCACAGAGCAAGACTCCATCAAAACAAAAAAATCCAAAAACCTACAGATTGCTGTTCCCCAATCCCCACATTTCTCATTTGGCATGTCTGGGATGTGTCCTAAAAATCTGCATTTCTAAAAAGTTTCTAGGAGATGCTTGTGCTACTGGTTTGGGAATCACACTTTGGGAACAACTGAAATGAGGTATACTGCTTATCTGATTATATATATATATGTGTATATATATGTGTATATATATGTATGTGTATATGTATATATATTTGCTACACTCAAAATGATCTAATAATCAGTGATAGAAGAAAAGCCACCAGAGCACAAAATTTAATGAAAACAAATTTAATTAGAAAAGATCGCTTTAAAAATCTGTGTGAGGCCAGGCATGGTTGCTCACGCCTGTAATCCCAGCATTTTGGGAGGCCTAGGTGAGAGGATTGCTTGAGTCTGGGAGTTTGAAACGAGCCTGTGCAACATAGTGAGACCTCATCTCTACCAGAAAAACCCCCACAATTATCCAGTTGTGGTGTTTCACATGTATAGTTCCAGCTGTTTGGGAATCTGAGGTGAGAGGATTGCTTGATCCTGGTAAGTTGAGCCTACAATGAGCCATGTTTGTACCACTGCACTCTAGTCGGAGCAATAGAGTGACATCTTGTCTCAAAAAGAAATCCACATGAAAGAATATAAACAAATGATAAAGATGATGATTACTCATTGCATGAAGAATAAAAGCAAGAATCTTTAGCCAATATCCAAAGCCTTCTACAATTTTATCCCACATTTCTAGACCTCATCTTCACTCATCTGTGATTGGTATACAGCACACCCGCAATCTCCCACATTGGATGACTGTTTAAGCTGCTTCCTCTGCCTTGGGATGCTTGTCTTTCCTGTTCTGCAAAATTTTTCTGAAAAAACTCTAATTTGGGTTCAAGACCTAATTTAAATATTTCCTTTCCAAATAAGCCATCCAAGGTGTTGTCAGCTTTACTTCTTCTAACACTTCTCTCTATTTCATAATAGTTACTTTTTGAGCTGCTCATATCACAATGAGACAAGAATGAATAATATCTTCTTTCTAACTGAATTATAATGAGACCTTATCATCTTTACATTTCCCATAAGATCTAGGACTCTGATGCATCCTGGAAACACTGTTCAGCAGTGGGTTACCAAATTGAAGTTGTCAAAAACAAAATCAGATCAAGTTAGGAGAAACTTAGTTTATTGTCAAACAGAAAGGATATATCGTGATCTGGGAGATTTCAAATGACTTGATAAGAGGCTTGCCTTACAGCAATTACAACACAGCTTTTATAGCATAAAGGAAAAACTATTTTTGACTGTTTTTTTTTTGTGATAGACTGCCATACATTAACATTCTTTTTAAGGCAAACAGAGCGTTTAGTTTCACTGAATCATGCTGATAAGGATGCAAAGCTTATGTTTTGTGTTTATAATTTAAGTTAGCATTTTGGGGAATCAGATTGACTTAAATTTTGGCTCCGTGGTTATAGGAAGTTGACCTTGGGGTATATCTAAACCGTGGCTTCAATTTTTATTTTTCTTTAACAAAGTAAATAAAGAAAATGTGGCACATATACACCATGGAATACTTTGCAGCCATAAAAAAGAATTGAGTTCATATCCTTTGCAGGGACATGGATGAAGCTGGAAACCATCATCCTCAGCAAACTAACATAGGAACAGAAAACCAAATGCCACACGTTCTCACTCATAAGTGAGAGCTGAAAAATGAGAACACATGGACACAGGGAGGGAAACATCACACACTAGGGCTTGTTGGGGTTGGGGAGCAAGGGGAGGGAGAGCATTAGAACAAATACCTAATACATGTGGAGCTTAAAACCTAGATGATGGGTTGATAGGTGCAGCAAACCACCATGGCACATGTATACCTATGTAACCTGCATGTTCAGCACATGTATTCCAGAACTTAAAGTAAAATTTAAAAAAAGTAAATAAAAAACTTTGTTTACTAATTCAGGTACATGTTTGCCTTATTAGTCTGTATAAGGGCCCCAAAGTTATAGAACATTGTATAAGTTAGGGTATCTTTCAACTGTAACAGTGACTCAAAAAAGCGACTCCCAAAATGACTTAAAAATGACAAAAGTTTACTTTGTCAAGTAAAGGAAGTCTCAGCACAGTGGTTTAGCAGTTATCAGAGACTCAAATCCCTTTGGTAACACTGTCCCTCTGGTGTTGCTTTTATGCTCATAATCTGAGGTGGTCTTTGGAGCACAAGTCATCAAATCAATATTCTAAGAAGTAAGATGGAAGCAGAAGAGAAATGTTCATACCCTTCCTTTAGGAGATTTAAAAATATTCCATACAAAACCTGACCTTACAACACATTGGCAGTTCCTAGTCACATCATTAATCCTAAATTTGGAGGGGTGTGGGGAAGGCTAGGCAATGTACAAAACTGAAAATAATCAGAGTTTAATTAACTTGAGAGAATGCAAGAATGGGGATTTGATAGGCAACATACCAAATAATCTCTGCTACAATATTCAAATACATACTTTACCAAAATAAAGAAGACATTTTCTAACATTCTTTTCAAGATATAACCATAAAAATGATTTTTGTATTTCAACCTTGGAGTATAATATGCCATGATATCATCAAAATTCTAGTCATGGTCTGTATTTCCGTGGTTTAAAGTTAACGTTCTACCTATTTGTCAGTATTTAGGAAATATTTAGAAAATCACAATTTAATGTATTCGAATTTTCTTCAACAAAATCATATTCTATCTTTAGCATAGCACAATTTATCAAGACTTTTTATTCTTGATCTCTCCTACTCTTTTTCTTACAGTTTAATTGTAATAATGGGAAAAGCATTATTTCTTAAAGAGTTTTACTACTTTAAGACAATGCTCTTCAAATTTGGTAAGTGTTACAAGGCTAGAAGGTACTTATTAAAATGTAGAATAAAGAGCCCAGAAATAAGACTAACATCTACAATCATCTGATTGACAAAGCTGTCAAAATGTAATACTGTCCTGGACACAGGAATGAGCAAAGATTTTGTGACAAAGACACCAAAAGCAATCACAACAAGAGCAAAACTTGATAAGTGTAATCTAACTAAACTTAATAGCTTCTGCACAGCAAAAGGAGCTATCAACAGAGTAAACAGACAACCTACAGAATGGGAGAAAATATATGCAAACTATTCATCTGAGAAAGGTGTCATATCCAGCATCTATAAAGAACTTAAACAAATTTACGAGGAAAAAAAAAACATTAAAAAGTGGGCAGAGGACCTAAACAGATACTTCTCAAAAGAAGACATACGTATGGCCAGCAAGCAGATGAAAATAAGTTCAATATCACTGATCATTAGAAAAATGAAAATCAAAACCACAATGAGATACCATCTCACACCAGTCTGAATGGCTATTCTTAAAAAGTCAAAAAACAAGAGATGCTGGTGAGGTTGTGAAGAAAAGGGGACACTTCAGTTCAAACATTGTGGAAAGCAGTATAGCAATTCCTTAAAGAACTAAAAACAGAACTACCATTCAACCCATCAATCCCATTACTGGTTATATACTCAGAGGAATGTAAATCATTCTACCATCAAGACACATGCACATGCACATGTGTGATGTTTCCCTCCCTGTGTCCATGTGTTCTCATTTTTCAGCTCTCACTTATGAGTGAGAACGTGTGGTGTTTGGTTTTCTGTTCCTGTGTTAGTTTGCTGAGGATGATGGTTTCCAGCTTCATCCATGTCCCTGCAAAGGATATGAACTCAATTCTTTTTTATGGCTGCATAGTTCATTGCAGCAGTATTCACAATAGCAAAGACATGGAATCAACCTAAATGCCCAAAAATGACAGATTGTATAAAGAAAATGTGATACATATATACCACAGAACACTATGCAGCCATAAAAAAGAATGAGGTCATGTCTTATGTGGGAACATGGATGGAGCTGGAGGCTATTTTCCTTAGCAAACTAATGCAGGAACAGAAAACCAAATGCTGCATGTTCTCACTTATAAGTAGGAGCCAAATGATAAGAACTTGTGGACACAAAGAAGGAAATAACACTGGTTCCCTTTTCTTCACAACCTTGCCAGCATCTCTGTTATTTTTTGACTTTTTAAAATAAGTCTACTTGAGGAGGGAGGGTGGGAGGATGGAGGAGGCAGAGGAACAGAAAAGATAACTGTTGGGCTCTGGGCTTACTACCTGAGTGGTGAAGTAGTATGTACGACAAACCCCCTTGACATGTGTTTACCTATGTAACAAACCTTTACATGTACCCCTAAACCTAAAACAAAAGTTAAAAAAAGGCCCAGCCAGTCATAGTTTCCTAAACACAGAGATTGGTTCAGTGGAAATAATAATTCTAGGCAGGACCCAACAAATCCCTTCCTTTAGATTGCTATATGGATGTTGAACAAGAAATAATATCATTCTTCTGAGATTTCTAAATAGAAAGGATGTGAGGCTGAGATTCCCTAATGGCCATTTCTATCCACTAAAGGCACCTCTGTAAAACAGAGCCAAGTACAGCTATGAGATTGTTGGAGACAAAAATGTTGACTGTGTGGAGGACCCAGTATCTTTTTTTTTTAGTTAAGAGACAGTCATTTCTCTTTCTTTCTTTCTTTCTTTTTTCATTACCTGAGACCAGAAGAATCCAGACCAGTACATAGCAAGAGCAAAGAACACCAGGTATAGCATATTGGTTAGATGCATGCCTGCCTGTGCAGACATTATTGTGTAGATTAATCAGCTATACCTCTTTATTTTTTCTGTGGTTACTCTACTTTACAACATTCATCTGTCACTTACCAATATTCTTTCTTGATGTATAAGGTAACAACTTAACCGCGGTGTACTTCCATTCACTCTCACCATTATTTGTGGATAGTGCTAATACATTTTACTTCTATACATAATATGAATCCTATAATATATGGTTAAATGTTTGCCTTAAGCTGTCAATTAACTTTGTCAAAAATTAAAAAATAAGAAAATCTCTTATATTGACCCATGTATTTACCATTTCCAAGGCTCTTTTATTTATTTATTTAGATGTGTATTTACATTTTGGTATAACATTTCTTCCACCTAAACTTAAAAAAAATTTTCTTATAGTGAAGGTTTACTGATGACAGATTCAGCTTCTGTGTCTTAAAATATCTTTTCTTTTTTGCCTAAATTTTTGAAATTTTATTTTGCTGGATATAGAATTCTTGGTTGATAATTTAGCACTTTAAAGATATTGCTGCACTGTGTTCTGCGTGGTGGTATTCTTTATTCCCCTTTAAGTAGTGTGTCTCAGTTTCTACCTGCTTTTTGTCAATTTGATTACAATGTGCTGCAGTGTTATTTTCATTGTGTTTACTCTGCTTGGGGTTTGTTGTCTTTATTGGATTTATAAATAGTAAACAGTTAAAATAAAATTTGTGTAAATAGTTAAAATAAAATTTGGAGTAATGTGACCTTTATTTTTCCAAATATTTTTCTTCTCTCTCCATCCCTCTGGTCTTCAATTACTTGTATGATAAATTATATTGCATTCCTCCACAGAACACTGTAGTTTGTTTGTGTTGTTCTCTGTGTATGAGTTAGTATTGTTTCTTTCATAGTGTCTTTAAGTTCATTTATCTTAACTTAGTAGGTTCTAATTTCTGTTTAGTTTCATCCAGTAAAATTTTCACTTTAGATATTGTATTTTTGAGTTCTAGAAGGTTTATTTTAAAAAATATATTTCCCTTTTCTTCAATTTTTATTAAGGTTATCCTTTAAATTTTTGAATGTATTTACAATATCTATTTTAAGCTCTTATCAGCTAAATCTACTATTAATGTCATTTTGAGGTTTGTCTTCCTATTTACTTATTTCTCTTTTATTTGTGGATCACATGTTTTACTTCTTTTTTTTTTTTTTTTTTTTTTTTTTTTTTTTTGTTTTGAGACGGAGTCTCCCTCTGTCGCCCAGGCTGGAGTGCAGTGGCAGGATCTCAGCTCACTGCAAGCTCCGCCTCCCGGGTTCACGCCATTCTCCTGCCTCAGCCTCCCGAGTAGCTGGGACTACAGGCGCCTGCCACCTCGACCGGCTAGTTTTTTTTTTGTATTTTTTAGTAGAGACGGAGCTTCACCGTGTTAGCCAGGATGGTCTGGATCTCCTGACCTCGTGATCTGCCCATCTTGGCCTCCCAAAGCGCTGGGATTACAGGCTTGAGCCACCGCTCCCGGCCATGTTTTACTTCTTTGCATATGTAGGAATTTTGTCTGGATACTGGACATTATTACTATTATTATTATGTTGTGATTCTGAATTTTATTGATTGCCTTTAAAGAAAGTTGAGTTTTATTTTAGTAGCTAGTGAAATTACTTTCAGATCAACTTGATCTTTCCAGGCCAAAGATAAAAAATTCACCTATGTACAAAAAATGATAACATGAAAGGAAAGGATATGATTTATATGTAAAAGGGTAAAGTCTTGAGAGAACTTCTGGGAACTACTGATCGATTTCTTTTCCCACTGATTATTAAAGTCAATATAAATAGCCCCTTAGTTTTACATACACATTTTTTTTTTCATTATGTCTTCACATTAGCGTCATTCCTTGGCAGAAAACAGCAAAAATCTAGACCCCAACCAGGAAAAAGTAGCTACATATTCTGTCCCAGCACCCTGTGCGATTCAGGCAAACTCTTTCTTGAGTTGCTTTTCCTACCTTTAACATTACCTTGGAAGTTTGTGAATGACCATAGTGGAGAAAAGAACAAGGAGATAACTTTAAATATCATGGGAAATACTGAATTTGACATGGAGCTACTAATCTAAGAACAGATAGGATATGATTAAATGAGTGCTACTCTGGTGCATTTTCAAGAGATTATAAAAAAGAAATTTTTACTTGATCAAACCATCTAGAGATTATTGAAGAAAGATAATTTGTAAGTTGGAGTATTTGAGCTATCTCAAACATACCAAATTATGGCATACCTTCTTTTTCTTTTATAGATATGTAGAATTCTGTAATTTGATTTTGACTAGATTTTATTAGACCAGTAAGTTAAGATAAAAAATATTAAAACTGAAAAATGCTAGAATAGTCCAATTGTATATGTGGGCATTCAAAGGAAAATGTAATGTTAGTAATATAAGGCATTTAAGTAAAGTCAGTTACTAATTTATCTAATTATCAAGTATGTCTACACTATAAGTACATGTATAATGATATATAATATGATGAAAAATTAAACCAGTCTACTGCATGGTTCATAGATACTTTCAGATTCCATTTAAATTTCACCACAGTGTTTTACACACTAGCAATCTTAAAATAGGACTGTGATTTCCTCTTCAAAAATTTTTTTGGCACAGGATGCCAAAAATATCTAAATTTGGTCAATTCAGTTAAATGTCACAACAAAAAATATTTTCTTTTGGTAAAAATATTATTTACTTTTCAATTGCTAGGTTAAAGTTGTGATTGTATAATGTACAGCACTTGTTGAAGTATAGCTCGGGGATTTCTAGGGGGTGCCTGAGACTCTCTGAGGTCAAACTATTTACATAATATTATTCAAAGTTTTTTTTTTTTGCCTATTTCACCTTCAGTCTTTCATGAGTGCACAGTGCAGTTTCCATGGGCTACAAGATGTGTAAAATTGCAACAGACTGAATGCAGAGACAGACAGGACTCCATAGCTATTTTCTATTACACATGACATTAAAGAGATATGAAAAATATGAAGAAATGCTACTCTTTGTGATTTTTATTTGAAGAACACAGTTTAAAAATATATTACTTATGTTAACATACATTGAATTTATTACTATTATTTTGAAATGGATTAATATAAATATTAATTGCTCAGTTTTATTATCTAATATGAGAAATATTTAACTCATTGGCATGCCCAGTAATTTTTAAGTGTGGAAAGGTATCCTGATACCAAAAAGTTGGTGAAACCCTGATTTTATATATATATCTGCCACATTGACATTAAATAGTTAAACATTAAAAGAATAATCTTAATGAGTAACGGGGGGAAGTGGAAGCACACTTCTGCAAAACTGAGAGTGTATGACACTGAAACAGACACATCACAGAAGATATCTGTGTAATGTGAATAACTATATCAGACATTACAGCATCAAAACCTTTTTTCTCCCTCACACCAGAAAAGAAGACAGAATAACTATAAAATTCTTTGTGTGACTATAGACAGATGGGTGAAAGCAGAATATAGCCATAGGAAGGTCCACAGAGAATCAATGCACATTTGAAAACAAAATTTTTTTAGGGAATATAAAATCATAGAAATTGTTTTTAGAGAACATAAATTAAGAGAAGAGCAAGACATATTTCATTTTCTCAGTGTTTACAAAAATCTTTACAGAGTAAATAAGAAGTTCAAGTAATGTTTAGTGAAGGCTTTTTGGTTACAGAAACTCACTCACACCTAAACAAGAAAGCAAAATTTATTTGAGGATACAGGGGTGTTTGATTACCAAGGGAGGAAGTATAACCAAGCTTCAGGAGGGATCAGAACCTGGAGGTGACCAACATCAAGTCCTCAGGAGGTTATTAAGTTATTGTCCTTCTTTTTGGAAAACTACATTTTAAAAAACATCTTAGTTTCTCTCTGGGATCCTGATAAATTCGTTTGCTTCTGTAGATTGCCTATTTTGCTACTTCATGCATATGGCTGAATGTGACCCATGTAAGTTCTCATGTTTACAAGATAAGCCACCAGCAGAGATTGGCTAGTATCATTAAATTCTGACTGCAAATGGTTATAATAGTCAGACTGGCCCAATTTTGGGTATATGTCCAACTTTGATCAAGTTAGTTATTGCCTAGAAGTGTTTGGGCACTGAAGCTTATGAAGGACTGTGTTAGCTCTCAAAGAAATGACTTGTAAGCTAGACAAACATTGCATTTCAGTAGCAATAAAAGATATGTAAGTATATCCAACAAATTTCTACTTCTCTCTAGATAATTTAGTTACCTTACTCAGTGTCTCAGCCAACCTAATTTCAACACGTAATCACCACAGCTTTAGTGATTGGTGTAAACACTCTCTTTACATATAACGCTAGGTAACTGTCTTGATAGAAGTCCCCCGGACAATTCTCTTTATGAAGTTTGGGGCTCCGAAACCATTGCTACATTGTAATGAACTGTATTTCTTTGGGCAGTAGACTCACCTAAATTAACCTGTATATAAATGGGAGCTGATACGACCTGAGAAAATAACATGGATATGCGTAGGTCTGTAATGGAATCTCCCAGTTGGCTTAGAATTGAGATTAATATTGAAGTACTGTGTCTGGAGTGTTCTTTGAAGACCTGATCACTACTGGTATGTTACAACCATATCCAACTGCATCCACACCATGGAAGGCCTAAATGCTATCCCTCCCCAATAGCCTGAGTTCATGAGACATACACCACCAGTTCTCACATGCAACAACAGGACTTTCCTGGAACAGTCAAAAGATGGACCTATTTTCTAGGAAATGCAATCTGCTCCCCATCAACCCTGATTAGAAAATGCTGAGAAAATGTAACATTTCTTCTTTTTTGGTCATGAACCATGTCTTTTGTCCTCATAGTTAATGGGAGAAATTAGAAGTGGCATTAAAGCTTGCCTATGTCTTGCCAACATCTGTGCATATGTGTCTCTATGTGGATATTCACTTAGTTAAAGGGAAATAATCATTTCTATAGCTCCACTTTTGAAACTGGAAAGTTGATCTTAATCAGACTAACTTAGTAACTAGGGCAATATGACATATGCTGCAGTGATAGTTCTTTTTATAAAAAATTCATTGAAAATCCCCATTCTCAATGCTTATCATAGCTGTGCACAGAAATTGTATCTTTCTGGTCTTTCAGAGATCTAGGGACTTGATCTGATGGGAATAACTTCCATACCATTGTATAACACAGCTAACAAGTGGTGTTCCTAAAAGAATACTATTTCAAATGTTGACATCAGGTGGTGGTAATAGAAAATAGGACAAGAACTCAAATCTCTTAAATCTTCTCCTGGCTGCCTACTGCTGCTCTGGATTCAGTGTCACCCTCAGACCAAAGCAAGTGAGTCTGTGTTCCAATTGTAAACCTCTGCAGGCCCTCCTATAACCATGTCCTCTCTCCAAAGAGCTAAAAGTCTTCAAAGTCAAGGGTATTTTGTCTATTCAGAATTTGGGACTTTCTCTCTATAACCATTCTTTGAATGCCTGGAACCCTAAAATTTGCTTCCCAAAGAGCCCCAAACCAACTTCCAAGGTTTATGTAGGTCATTTCCTAGAGGGCATCCTCTTCAGGAAATACTGTACTATGAAAGGACACATCCCAAGATTCAAGAAATAGCCAAAGGACTAACGTTTACAGGGGCAGAGATAGAACTTGGACTTGCAGTATGGGGTGAGCATGTGACCAGGCCTTTTCTTGTGTGGGATGGAGGTAGGGATGGAAGACAAAGAGGTAAGTTACACCTTACTGAGGATTAAGAATTGGTTCTTATTATGCTACCAATTTTTTTTTTTTTTCCAGAAACCCAACTAATACAAGAGTTCTAAATGCAAACTTGGCCTTCCAGGTGTTATAAAGATTTATTTATTGAAGTGGAAGAATAGACATATTTCTTTTACATTTTTTGCTTGACTTATAACTTTTAAATACCTAGATATATGATATGTGGGCCTCCATTTGTACTCTTGCCCAGTAACCCACAAATATTTGAGGTCAGCACACCCAGATTCTTAACAATTTCCAGGGAAATTCAAATGCTTTATTAATATATAACTTTTGTCCCGACTCTAAAGTATTTGTGTCATAGGCAGAGCTGGACAGAAAGAGATAGAAACATTTTCCAGCCTGTGATAGGACAGCCTAAACTGGAATGAAATCAAGCAGAACAGTTTGCTTACGTCTCTCTCAAGCCCAGATCCACATTTTATCCCTTTGTATTCAATCTTCAAAAGCAAGGGGAGGCAAATCTAAAGAGATGCCTGCCAAACAAGTGTGGTGGAGAAAAGTTTCACTTTAAGACTTAGAGAACAGGAGATAAAACCCAACTATTCTAGGATTTCTTATCTGAGAACTACCCTGGTTCCTGATAGACATTTTATCTGTCTACACTTGACTATGATTTCTTAGTGAAGAGGCATTAAATATTATCACTGAGGTATTATTTGTATTTCTTGGATATTTATTTGGTTTGAAAAGCCATAGGTTGAATTCCTTCTTCTACATGGGTATCTACATTTGGCAGACAAACATTCAACTACAGCTAAGATTATTATGCATAGAGCAGGCCAAGAAATGCTCTCAAGCAGTGCCCTTTACAAAATAATGCTTCAATGAAGTCAGTGTCAACCTAGATGTGCCCTAACTTACACTAACACAGTCTGAGATGATGCCACAGGGAGAGCAAGGTTTGCTTTTACACAGCATTTAAGCAACAACATGAATACTACATATTCAAATTTATTGATCTTCATCTGGTAAATTAATTCCATAGTCTTCTTTTTTTAAAAAAATTAAACCTTGAGATATCTCACCATTCTGCAATATTGTGACACTCAATATTAAGGCACAGTTCAGATGTCAATAAAGTTAGCAAAGTCACTATTACTTACTACTGATCTTTTAATGAACTGCCATATTTTCCGGCAGACCAAAATGTTGAAGGCAGATTTAAGCATTATCCAAGTGGTCTACTTTCAAGTTTGATATTATATCTTGCTACACAGCAACATTAGTGCTCACAAAGCTTAATATTTCCCGGGCTCACCCTCTGTGTAAGCAGGTTAGGTGGCTACTTCTGTGACCTGATTTCAGAGCTTGCAAAACTTTTCTATTCCTAATATTTTTAAACATCTATTCTGCATCTATCATTGTACTAAAACCTGTGCTAAATGCTACTGCTAGAAAGACATAGGGTTGGCCTTCCAAGTCACTAGAGCGATGAGAGTGGCAGACATGATTGGCTTGCTGCAGTGTGGAGAATTCTCATAATGGAGGAGCTCCTTGCCATTAAGTAACTGGGTCTCCACGCTGCCCATGTTAAAAAAGCAAACATAGGAGATGAAGCTCACTGGTCTATTAAAATCTATATTAGTCAGGTATAAGTTAAGCTGCTCTTTAAGAAAAAAGGTAGATCCCAAATGCAGTGGCTTTAAAAGATCTTTAATTTCTTAGCAAATGTTTTCATCTGCATGATCAAAATTGAATTGCAGGCATGTCCACGTTCTGGCTTACAGCAGGGGAAAAGAACAGATGTTGAGGGCAAGAAATTTGCTTTTAAACCAACGAAGCAGAAATTGCGCTTATCATTTCCATTCATATTCCCTTGGTGATAACTAGGTCACATTGCAGAGGCAGCTGCAAAGGAGTCTGGAAAATGTAGGCTCCAGCTGGGTGGCCACATACCTTGTTTGAACTCTGTTATTCTGAGAGAATAGCAGTATGGATTTTGATAGAAAACCAACTAGCAGTCTCCACCAAAGAATCACTCGAAACTTCAGCATTTTCTGCATAGTCCATTTAATCAATTAGCTATTGTTCTAGTAAAATCTCAAGGTTATAAGACATACAACGGAATATTCTTAAAAGGGGGAGAGTCGGTAGGCACTCTGCAGGATAGTTGGGCCTGATTGTGAGTTGGGTGCAGAATTGAAACAGTAGTCACCTAAAATAAACTTGGAGAAGAGTTTGGTAGCTAAAGATAAACTCGAAGGCACAATGAGGAATCATCTTGGAACACAGTGGAGATATTATACTGAGCTGGTGATATAACAAAGTCAAAATCATCTCAGAGCTGTGAGCACATCAATAATTAGAATACAGATGACCCCCAAGCAACACAGAGTTGACTGCATGAGTTCACTTACAGGCAGATTTTCTTTCACCTCTGCCACCCCTAAGTCAGCAAGACCAACCCCTCCTCTTCCTCTTCCTCCTTAGCCTACTCAAGGTAGAGACAAAAATGAAGACAAAAATGAAGAAAAAAACTTTTTTTCTTCCTTATGATTTTCTTAATAACACTTTCTTTTTCCTAACGATTTTTGTGGGTCAGAAAACAGTGTATACTGTATTTTGTAATAAAAAATGTGTTAATTGACATTTTGCTATCAGTAAGGCTTCCATTCAACAGTAGGCTATTAGTACTTAAGTTATTGGGGAGTCAAAAATTACATGAAAAATTTTGACTGTGCAGGGGATTGGCAGCCCTAACCCCCACATTGTTCAAGGGGCATCTGTACTTCCATATTCAGTTTTTGCAAACAGTATTGTACCTATTTTTGTTTCTCCAACTGGAAAAGACATAGAGGTATGGACATTAGCATTGGACGTTTCTACATATAAAATATTTTAGCATTAATATCAAAAAATCATTTAAAATTAATATATTTGCCCTCGAGATATTTTTTGCTTTTTAATTTTTCACATCCTTATTTGGATTTTGTTAGATAAATTTAAAATGCATAGTGAGGATGATAAGCACATATTTATATTTATTCATTTCAGGTTTTTGAAATGCTGGCTGCAGCTGGGATTCTTTAGTTATATGATGATCTGGCGCCACCCAGCAGACTGGGTGAGTATTGACTTTGCGACAACTTGAAAAATACGGGCTAAGCGTGGCTTTCACAGTGGTGAGTCAGTCTTCCCAAACAACAGACTGTTCTCCCGGTTCTTATGTCAGGAGGCAGTCAGGCTATTCAGGAACTACTTGGATAAAACTGATCTTTCAAGTTAGATTATTTTTTCAAATGCCAAATCTTACATACAAATTAAAAATTTTTCCCAATTTGCCCTATTTCCATTTCTTCCCCCATTTTCAAGAATAGAATTAGGATTTGGCTCTTTGTTTGCAACTTCCCCGATCCTTTTCAATCCCTTCACCTACATTTCTGGAGATCATGGTAGAGAACTGAGAGGGCTTACTCATTTGCGATCAAATTTGAATTGTAAACTACTTTCCTTGCTATGTCCATGGTGCTCAAACAGGGAATTACTCTAAAGAGAAAATATTTTAAAAATTTATTTTATTTTTATCTTGTATCTATGTATTTATTTGAGACTGAGTTATGTAACTGGCTAATTATTTTTGTATTTTGGGTAGAGATGGGATTTCGCCATGTCGCCGAGGCTGGTCTTGAACTCAGGCTCAGGTGATCCACCTGCCTTTGCCTCCCAAAGTGTTGGGATCACAGGCATGAGCCACTGTACCCAACTGGAAATATCTTACAAGACTGTGATTTAGATTTCTCTACCATTTATATTTTTTCCACACACTGTTTAATCTCTTAAGTTGCCCTGGGGAGTGTCTCCAATTATATAAATTACTAAGAACTCTGTGCCAAACCTTACCACTGTTTGTGGTGAAAAATATAAGTAGGCTTTTGTCCAAATTGCCTTTAAGGGCTTATCACATTCTTCTTTATAGATTTATGTTTCACCTGTACCATTCACACAGACAGTACTGCTTATAAAAAATGTTATTGAAGACTATTGTCTCTGAAGATGCAGCTTAGGTTGAAAATCAACCGAACTACAATAATGAAAGAAACTACAATAATCTATTTGAGAAGAATTTATTAAATTTTTTTTCTTTTTTAGACTGAGTCTTGCTCTTGCAACCCAGGCTGGAGAGCAATGGTGCTATCTCGGCTCACTGCAACCTCTGCCTCCCGGGTTCAAGTGATTCTCCTGCCTTAGCCTCCCAAGTAGCTGGGATTACAGGCACCTGCCACCATGCTAGGGCTTTGTATTTTTGGTAGAGACGGGGTTTCACCATGTTGGCAAGGCTGGCCTTGAACTCCTGACCTCAAGTGATCCACCCCTCGACCTCACAAAGTGCTGGGATTACAGGCGTCAGTCACCACATTCGGCCTATTGGTTTCTTAAGCTGAAGAGAATACCTATTGCTTCTTTCTTACAACTCAAGCAATAGGCTTTTAAATTATTGGTGATACCAACTTACCACGAATACCTTCTTCAACTACTAATTTCAGATTAAGAGTTCCTATTTAGCTTAAATATCAAGCTCCCTGAAAGAATAACCTATACTAAGTTTTTCTTCACTTTCATATTTTTATTGTTTTCAATTTAATGCAGCCATGTTCCTATCACACTACTTCATGAAAACTATTGGAGTCAGGAGTAACCTTTTATTCACCAAATGCAATGACTGTGCTTCAGTATTCACCTTTACTGTACCAGTTATCTCGCATTATCTTCTTAAATTCCTATCTCTCTTTGCTTTTTATGACACACTTTTTCTGGTTCCTGTCTCATTATCTCATCCTTTTCTTCTTTGTCTTCATTGCAATTTCTTCTTCTGCTGTGTGCACTGTTTATGTCAGAGGTCAAGGCTTCTGTATTTGACCTTCTGTCTATCCTCATTGGAGTATATCTACCATTTCAATGATTTCAACCATTGCAACTACCTCTAACCTGACCTCTTTCCTGATGTCATACTCACGTGTTGACTTGCCTTGTAGACATTTTCAACAATGTCTCACAGACATTTCAAAGATGTCCAAAAGAGAGCTCATTCCCTTTCCTCTCAAATGTGCTTCTTCTTCTTCACAATGTTTTTAATAAAAAGCATCCATCCAGTCTCCTAGCAAGAACCCTTAAACATTTTAGATGTCTTCCTATTGCCACCTCTCCCCTGTGTCAAACATCTAGCTGATCACTTTCTATTATTTTCAAACACCAAATATATCTTCAGTCTATTAGCTTCATTCTACTCCCCCCACCCCCCAGTTTCTGCATTAATTAAGGCTATCATCTTGTTTCACTAGATTATTGCTATGGCTGCTAATTTGTAGACCCTCTCTCTGACTTTCTCTCCATTCTTCAATATCTTTTTGACAATACCACCAGAGGGGGAAAAAAGGCAAATCTGGTCATATTATTTCCATGTTAAATGATTGTTCTATTAATTATTGAAAGAGGAATGCTGAAATTGAAATCAGTCCAATTTTCCAACAAGCCAGGTGTCTAAAGAACTGAAGCTTGAGAAACTTACATTTGTATAATGAAACGCACCTGCTGTCTGTTGACCAACTTCTTTTCCATGTCCCTTCTGTTGTCCTTCCCAGCTATATAAACCCTTGAGTGGGAGTGGAGAAAGAGGGAGAGTGGGAGAGTGAAGAGTGGATGTAAGGTTTGTCTCCCACCTCTCCAGCTGACATCACCCAAATAAAAGCTTCTTCTCTGACAATAGTCATTGTCTCCGTGATTGGTTTTCTGTGTGGTGAGCAATGGGACCTAGAGCAAACCCCTGGTTATTCGTAATACAATTTCCTACTATAATTGTGAATTTGTCTATTTCTACTTGCAGAAATGTTAATGTCTTCGGTAGGTTTGTTTATTTTTTTGTTTCTGTAAAGTTCTGCTTTGCCTACTTTTAAGCTCTATTATAGTACCATGCACACTTAGAAATATGTATTTTTTAATGAATTCCATTTATCATTATGAAATATCTCTTTATCTTTGGTAGTGCTACTTGTTTTGAAGTTTACTTTGTTGGCTATCCATATAGACTAACCAGGTTTCTTATGATTGGGGGTTTGCTTTTAACCTATTCACGTTGCATTTAAAATGCAATTTCTGTAGAGGGTATATACTGTATACTGTTAGTATACTGACTTATTTTTTCCCCTCTGAAAATATTGCTTTTTCTTTAGAATGTGTAGTCATTTTACATGTAATGCAATTATTGATATGATTTGCTTGATGTTTAACATCTTATTTATATTTTTTAATTTTTTGCTCTTCTTTTGTTTCCTTGATCTTCATTTCCTGCCTTCTTTTAATCTAGTATTAGTTTAAAGTAGTATTAAAGTAGCATTCTATTTTATATAACCTGTTAGATTTTTATTACACCTCTTCATTTTATTTTTAAGTAGTTGCTTTAGGGACTAAAGTGTGCACATTTAACCTACCATATTCTATATTGAATTAATATATTCCACCTCACACATAACATAAGACACTCATCAAATTATAATTCTATTTATTCCCATTTCATGCTTTTAAATGCCCCTAAGCATTTTACTTTTTCGTATATTATTACCTTCACAATATAAATGTTTTGTTTTAAATAGTCAAATGTCTTTCAAAGAAATTAGGAGAAAAAATGCTTGCATATTTACCTTATTACTTACCATTTTTGGCATTCTTCAATTATTTTTGCAGATCTGAATTTCCTACTGGTATCATTTCTCTTCAGATTGAAGAACTTTTGACATCTCTTATAGTGCAGATATGATGGCAACAAATTCTCTCAGCTTTGATTTATTATTTGTTCATTTACTGAAAAAGTATATATTTTACCTTTCGTTTTGAAGGTGATTTTTGCTGGATGGAGGATTCTAAGTTGATCATTTTTTAGTTGTTTTCTTTTAGCACTTTAAAATGTCAATGTGTTGGGTTAATGAGATTGTTACTCCCTCTTATGTGATGCATTCTTTACTCTGGTACCCGTTAGAATTTTTTCTCTCCCTTTGGATTTCAGTTTGACAATAATATACTTACGTGCATTTTGTATAAATTTATTCCACTGGAGATTCACTGACCTTCCTGGATTTGTAGGTGTATGTATTTTCAAACATATAAGGAAACTTTTCAGTCATTGTTTCTTTAAGATCTTTGTCCCCTGACTTCTTCCCTCTCTTACCCTTCTGTTCTTCCAATTACAGGTATATTTGACTGCTTGATGTTTAACTGTTCAACTAATGCTCTGTTTTTGTTTGTTTGTTCATTTTGTCTTTTTTTCTACGTTTTACTTTGGATAAGTTCTCTTGACCTGTCTTCAAGATGACTAACCATTTGATTGTTTTGTGATTCTTCTGTATAGTATATCTAATATTTTTTAAATATTGTGATTTAGAGATATATAATTTTTTATCTATTTTTTCTTACTTATTTTATTTTATTCTCTGTTGATATTACCCACCTATACACCTATTCTTCTCATATTTTCCTATAGAAGATAGATGTTTTAAATTATTTTCTGCTAATTCCAGTATCTGGATCATCTGTGGTTTGCTTTTGGTTATTTTTTTCCTTGCGTGTGAGTCCTATTTCTGCCTCTACATAGGTCTTGTAATTTGTTATTGCATAGTAGAAATTAAGTACAGAAGAAAAGTAGGGATAGAGGATTAACAGTGGGTTTTTATTTTCTTTTTGCCAAGAAATTGCAAGTTCTTTTTTCATCTGTTGGCTAAAATGGGAGTTGATTGTTCAGATTTCACCAAGGGTTTATTTGATCTGGGACTGTGCTGAAGCTTCCCTCTTGTTAACCCAATAGCCAACATTCAGTTTTCCAAGGAAGGGCTAGTCTCATGGATCTTATCAGGATTTTATTTGGGATTCCTTGTAATACCTTTGAATTTTTAAATTTCAGGTATTGGGAGAATATGGGAGATAAGAAGATCGGATGATTTCTGTCTGCTTATCTGTTCTATCTTCAATTTCATTGTTTTTGGCAAACACTGGATGAGGTAGAGAGAATTACTGTGCTGAGCAAATTATTACTGTGCTTGGTAGTCTTTCAGACTGTAATGTAGCCCACGATCTCCACTGTTGCCAATAGCTCAGATGGCTTCATTTCCCCCAGTAAAGTCCTGGATCTTGAGCATCCTTCTGCTTGCCCTGCATCCAGACCTGCCAGATCTCACTACTTACTTATAAAGGGCACCTTTCTCTGGAAATCAGTTCATCAAGCCTTTCATGGTTCATTGACAGTCCCATATGTAAGTACGATTTTTACTTTATCTTTTGATGTTCTCATAACATCAGAGGTGTGTGAACCAGCGTGACTCCATCTAGAATAGGAGCTGGGTAAAATGAGGCTGTGACCTATGGGGCTGAATTCCCAGACAGTCAAGGCATTCTAACTATAGGAAGTTGGCAGAAGATATAGGTCATAAAGACCTTGCTGATAAAACAGTTTTCGGTAAGGAAGCCAGCTAAAACCAACCAAAACCAAGATGATGATGAGTGACCACTGGTTGTTCTCACTGCTACACTCCCACCAGTGCCATGACAGTGTACAAATGCCATGGCAACATCAGGAAGTTACCCTATATGGTCTAAAAAGGGGAGGCATAAATAATCCACCCCCTGTTTAGCATATAATCAAGAAATGGCCATAAAAATGAGCAACCAACAGCCCTCGGGGCTGCTCTGTCTATAGGATAGCCCTTTTTTTGTTCCTTTACTTTCCTAATAAACTTGCTTCCACTTTACTCTATGGACTCACCCTGAATTCCTTCTTACATGAGATCCAAGAGCCCTCTCTTGAGGTCTGGGTCTAGACCCCTTTCCTGTAACAATAAGAGCTAAGGTCTTTTGTGTCCTAATTGGAAGCAGAAAGTGCCTAGTGAACTTTTAAACATTTTTTGAGACTTATTTCAAATGTTACTTCTTAGAAGTTTTTTATTAAAATTCTCATTTGAAACTAATTCTTCTATTGTGGCCCTGATATACAATCTTAGAATATTATCTATGTTAGTTTAAAATAACTAGTTGTTTATTGGATTTATTTTCTAAAAGACAATACGATATTTGTGTCCAAGGACCACATTTTATTCATCCATTTAGTGTCATCAAGTAGTGGTAGATTGTGCTGTGAAACGAAAATAAATCTTGGAGATCCCAAAATCACTAAGCTAAAGGGAAAAGTCAAGCTGGGAATTGCTTAGGGCAAACCTGCCTCCTATTCTATTGGAAGTCACCCCTCTGCTCACTGAGATAAACGCATACGTTATTGCCTTCTTTGGAGAGGCTAATCAGAAACTCAAAAGAACACAACCATTTGTCTCTTACCTACCTATACCTGGAAGCCCCTTCCCTGCTTGGAGTTGGCCCACTTTTCTGGACCAATCAATGTTCATCTTACATATGTTGACTGATGTCTCATGTCTGTCTAAAATGTATAAAACCAAGCTGTGCTCTGGTGCATGTGTCATCAGGACCTCCTGAGGCTATGTCATGGGTACAGACCCTTAACCTTGGCAAAATAAACTTTCTAAATTAACAGAGACCTGTCTTAGATATTTGAAGTTCACAGTACTCTAAGGAATTTAAGCAACAAGAAATCAACAAGTAAAACCAAATAACTCCATTAAAAAGTGAGCAAAGGACATGAAGAGACACTTCAAAAGACATACAAGTGGCCAACCAACATATGAAAAAATGCTTATCACCACCAATCATTGGAGAAATGTAAATCAAAACCACAGTGAGATGTCACCTCACATCAGTTAGAATGCCTATTATTAAAAAGTGAAAAAATTACAGATGTTGGTGGGGCTGTGGAGAAAAGAGAATGCTTATATACTGTTGGTGGAAATGTAAATTAGTTTAGCCACTCTAGAAAGCAGTTTGGAAATTTCTCAAAAAACTACAAAGATAATTCCTGTTTGACCCAGAAATCCCGCTACTGGGTATATCCCCAAAGAAAAACAAATCATTTTACCAAAAAGACATGCATGTGTATGTTCACTGCAGCATTATTCACAATTAAAAAAAGACATGGAATCAACTTAGGGTCCCATCAATGGTGTATTGAATAAAGAAAATGTAGTACATATACATTATGGAATACTATGCGGCCATGAAGAATGAAATCATTTCTTTTGCAGCAACATGGTTGTAGCTGGAGACAATTATCCTAAACAAATTAATGCAGAAACAGAATACCAAATACTGAATATTCACAGTTATAAGTGAGAGCTCAACATTGAGTACACGTGGACACAAGAGACCAGTAGATGCTGAGCACTACTGGAGGAGAAAGTGAGGGATGGGGAATAGGGCTTGAAAAACTACCTACTGGGTACTATGTTCACTACCTGGGTGATAGGTTTAATCACACCTCAAGACTCAGCATCATGCAATATACCCTTGTAACAAATAAGCATGTGTATCCCATGAGTCTAAAAGTTAAAAAATGGTGTAGATTCTGTATCACTATAAATACATAATAAATCTTGTTGAGTATACCATATTTTCTCATACCTCCATGACCTTGTACTGCTAAAGTCTCCCCCCATGGCATAATATTCCCATCCTTCCTTTACCTGTGAAACTCTACCTTATACTCCAGCACCCAGCTCAGTCGATCTTTTACACTCAGATTTTCTCGATGCTCTTTCAGAGTACCTACCACATTAATAGCATATGTTAATTTTAATTATGTCCCCTACCTCTAGCACCAGAGTGCAAGCTACCGACAATAGTAGACAATAGTAGAAGGCAAGCAGGTTAGAGTGGTTGAAAGACCATTAGTTTCAGTTGTAGATGTACTGGGATTTAAATGGACTGGGCTTGTACTTAGTAGTTCTGAAATCTTTAGCAAGTTTATTAAATTTTCTGAAACGAAAAGGTACAATCCCTAACATAAAATTGGTACTCTATAAATGGAAGTTGTTATTGTGTGGTATTAGAAATTTATTGCTACAAAGTATTCACAAAATATTTAGTGAATGAATGAGTGAGTACATGAGTAAGTGAAAAAAAAATTTTTTTTTTTTCATATAAAATAGAGGCTGAGAAGTTTAAGGTCCAGTGTCTGCATCTGGTGAGAGCCTTCTTGCTGGTAGGGACTCTGAAGAGTCTTAAGTTAGCATAGGGCATCACATGGTGAGGGGGGCTGAGCATGCTAACTGTTAGCTCAGTTCTTTCTTACTCTTTTTATAAAGCCACCAGTTCCACTCTCATGATAACCCATTAATCCAGTATTTCATTAATCTATTAATCCATGAATAGATTAACCCATTCATGAGGGCAGAGCCTTAATAACCCAATAACCTCTCAAAAATCTGGCCCCATCCCTCAATACTGTCACATAGGGGATTAATATTTAACATGAGTTTTGAAGGGGACAAATATGCAAATCATAGCATCTTGTGATAATGCTCTACCTACTTAAGAACATTTACTTCTAGTATAACACGTCCTAAAATTCTGCTAAAAGGTTGCAAATATCAGATATCTAAGAATTTTTTTCATGTGCTATCATAACACTTTAGGTAATAAATCCAACCCATTAGTGATAATAAATGCTCATTAAATATTTATACAGTACATTTATATATGTATTACATAATAAAGTTCACTAGGTATAGAAAATATTTTCTAGCTAATAGAACATACATATCATAATTTAAGGCCTGTAATTCTAAAGTTCATAAAAATCCAGACTGAATAATTTTCTGAAGTGCTGCAGATATTTTATTTTCCATAGTAAAAGCATATTATTGACTATGTTATCGGGCCCTTTAAAGAATCCTGTGCCTTTTTATATTTGTTGTAGACCGAATAATACTATATCTGACACTTCAAGATAAAATGAATTTGCATTTCACAGTTAAAGTCAAGTTATCCCTTTTTTGCTGTGATAAAATATTCTTTAAAATGGGTAAGACATTCTGACACAGCTACACATTTCTGAAACATAAACAAAATGAAAAATTTGAGAGCCCACAAATCAATTTTCCATTGTAGAGATTCATCATCTGTAATCTTGCTTGACTGAACAGCTCTATGACTGAACAAGAATTGAAGCTCATTCATTTTTTTTTCTCTTCTTGTAGCACATTCATGAAACAAAGTGCCAGAACAAAATAGGCACACTACCAACTGCGTGCATTTTTCTTTTAGATGTCAGGATGCTGCCAGCCCAAACATGCTTTGTTTCTTTATCCCCACCCTCTCTGCTTGATTGTTGTCTCCTTCATTTGCAATTTGCTGAACTTAAACTTATTTTTATAAGCAAACACATGTAACTTATTTTTTTTTTTTTTTTTTTGCGAGTGAATATGTTTAGTATTTTGAAAATCACTAAGAGTTTTTTTTTTTTTCTTTTTTAATTTCTCCAAATGCTGCTGATTCAGCAGGACATTTTTCCTTTTGAAAGGCAAAGCCATTTCAAGTGAAAGTTCTTCTGAAGATGATTTGTTTTTTCTTAGCCTTATAAGTTTTGTCGTCGTCTGCGTTTCTCTCAGCATAAAAGGCTCTCTCTTGCCTTTCTCTCTTATTTATTGACTACTGTACTAACAATAATTTTCCTGGAAGCAGAAAAATTTCTTACCCTCTGACTTCTTGCTGGTCAACTCAACTCTCTACTTTGACATGTTACGTTTGGGAATGAAATATTAATATCTGAGACCAGGCAATCTTTCAAGGAAGATAAAGTAAGGAAATAATCCATTCTGATCATTTTTTTTCATGACATGAAAAAGAAAAAAGTGTGTTTTTGTGCGTGTGCATATGTTGGAATGGGATAGAAATAAAATTTTATTTATTTATTTATTTGTTTTGAGACAGAGTCTCGCTCTGTCACCCAGGTTGGAGTGCAGTGGCGCGATCTCGGCTCACTGCAAGCTTCTCCTCCCTGGTTCAGGCCATTCTCCTGCCTCAGCCTCCCGAGTAGCTGGAACTACAGGCGCCCGCACCATGCCCAGCTAATTTTTTTGTATTTTTTTTTAGTAGAGACGGGGTTTCACCGTGTTAGCCAGGATGGTCTCAATCTTCTGACCTTGTGATCTGCCCACCTCGGCCTCCCAAAGTGCTGGGATTACAGGCGTGAGCCACCGCCCCCGGACAAATTTTATTTATTTTTAAAAGAACATCATGAGCCATCCATATAGTATGTGTGAGGTGACTAGTGAACATTTACAAACTCAGGGTGGGGTTCTTAATTCAAACAAAACTTAGCAAGTCAATTGATGGCTGTAAGAAAAACCCAGAAAAATACAAAGAAAATGCAGTCGGGGAAGACAAATGAGATGTAGGAGAAAACATTTTGTAGAAAGGAGTCAAGTTTTTTTTTTTTTTTTTTTCCACCAAGAACTTCTTCTTTATGACTAATATCTTAGCAAGTCTTAAGGTGAGTAGTTGAGTTCTTTATGTTTATAAATTAAATACTCAAGGTTTCAATAATAAGAAAAGGGGAAAAAGTGAGCAATGCCATGCTTTCCATGTCAGCCAAGAGCATTGGGCATTACTCCCTGGTCTTTCTTTTACAATAACAATAACCAGATATGACATTGTGGCAATATTTTATTTAATATAATACCTGTGAAAAGCAAAAACACATATAGCAGCATGTTTTAAAGGAGACACAAATGGTCTCTTCTTTTCACAGGACTTAAATAAAATATGCCTGAAGTAATTTTTCCCTATCTCTGTCTTCCTCACATTTTTGCTCTTAGGAAGAAAAGGGCAAGAAAAATTTCAGAAGTAACTTTGTTCAATTCAAATGTTCATTAACAAAACTTTAAAGACACTAGGGTATCATTATCATCAAGTCCAGTTTAGAAGTTTATTTTTATTTTATCTATTACATACTCTCATTCATAAACCATAAACATTTATCACATGCCAAAGCATTCATGCTTAGTTTTAACAAAACAAACCAATAAAAAATGAAGTGCTGCTACTTAAAAATAAGCTCAATCTGGGTAAAAAAAATACCAATTTTTACTGCTAATTTCTCCTTACTAGTGCTCAATCTAATGCCAGCAGCCTTCTGCCTCATGTCTTGTTGCTATACATGGCTACAGGAGCTACCTTCTGTGCCATTCTATGTGCCACTCAAGTGTGTTTCAAGGTCAATGTTGCCCATTGGGGTTGCACAGCATAGAAATCCTGATTCTCTCAATCACCCAGGCTTACAACTATGCAAAGAGATTTCCATTGTCATTCATTTACACATTCAACAACAGAACCCAGGTAGGAGTAGCTGACGCAGAGCCAGGGAAATGTATCCTGCAACAGTCAGCTCCACTGTAAGACTGTAGGGCAGATGAAGACTAAAGATGGTTATGAGGGCAAACAAATATACAATCAGCATAACTTAGATCTATTCAGGAACTGTAGTTTTGCATGGATTAGACTGAGCACTAGTAAGGAGAAATTTTCCCAGGGAAACAATGAATTCCACAATCATGCCATGACAATGGTCTTCTTCCTCAAGTGATTTTTGAGTAAGGTACAATGGAGGCAAAACAAAACACAGAAATACTTTCACTGAGGTTTGTACCCAAGCCTTAGACTCCAGGAAGCTAGAGGGAGAAGGTTCCATATATGTCATGTAGAAGGTTCCTTATATTCCAGGTAAGCCAATTCCTCAAACCAAAGTGGGCTACATGGCTTTCTCTCTTAATTCCCTATTCTTGCATTAGCTCTTCCAAATTTGCAATTTATCATATGCATAGAAAAAAAGGCAAAATAAACTAGAGTTGAAGGGAACCTTCAGGCTTCAATCCATATGTAGTTTTTTTGTGGGTGGTACTTTTGATAGTGACTTGGAAGTGAGAATGCATCACTAGAAACAAGGTTATTGTGATTTTCAAAACACGTCAAAGTATTTTTATTATGTGCACTCTTGTGAACCTCATCACAACCTGATGAGTTTAGAAATCACTATTACTGATATTTTATAAATGAATGCTAAGAATCTGTCCATTGTTTACTTAACTGCTGCATGAGGAGTTAGGATTCCACTTCAGATGTCAGAATTATTTTCTCTATAATTTTTCCATGGTACTAGGCTGCTTTTCTAACTCTGGCACTCATGCCTGTTATTGTACACCCAGTAAAAGAGCATTCACTCCCTCATTTCTGCATAAAAAGACCAGTATTGCAAGTAAAACCAGTGAGTACCAAAACTGATAACTGTTACTTATAAAACTTGAAATCAAAGCATGGGATATTCAAGAACATTATTTCCTTCTAAAAAATAACTGTAGTCGTTATTAAAAAGCCAAAGAAAGCATCCATCTAGTTTGATCTATAAATCCCCATACTATTTTTTTCCATGTCAATCTTGGCCTTCATTCTTCTAGTGGCATAAATAACTGGAGCATTTCTGAGAGGGTTAGGGAACGAGCTTTAGAAAGTAAAAGAGAAAAGGTTAGGTCTCCTCTCAGAGGATAAGTGTATTAGAGTTAATTGGGATACTTGAACCAGAGGTTGGTTTTAATATGACTTTATTTCCTTCCATGGCTCTCCAGACAGAACTAACTCACGGCTCACAAGACAGAGCTAACTCACCCATCTACTTTGTCCTTTCATCAGGGTGGTGCTCCCGTATATGATCATTGGACCATTGCAAGTGTTCCTGAAATGTACAGATTCTTGAGGTCCACCTCGGATCGACTAAATCAGAATTTCCACGATTGGGTCCTTGATATTTATGAACCCTCAAGTCAGAAATGCTGCTAGAGACAGATTAACCTGATTTTGCCTGCAGGAATAAACCTTTTATTTTGGAACTAATCTCTCTAGCATATGTCAAGTTTTTGGCAACTTTCTGTAGCATCTATTAGAATGGATCAACATTAATGAAAACT
Organism: Mandrillus leucophaeus; assembly: GCF_000951045.1. Lineage (NCBI taxonomy): Eukaryota > Metazoa > Chordata > Mammalia > Primates > Cercopithecidae > Mandrillus > Mandrillus leucophaeus. Next base: position 976,337 of record NW_012106042.1, on the reverse strand, counting down.
TGCTTCTTTGGGATGTATAACCTTTTGTCTCAGAGGATTTGGAATATTAGATTCTTACCTCTCTTCCCAATGGCAGGAAAAAAAAAAAAAAACGAATTTGAGAGATGAAAGGACAGAACAGCATTTTTTATCAAGTCAATTGTTATTTTCTACTTAACCTCTCCAATCTGCATATTTTGGGGTAAAATAAGCAACTGCATTCTTTGTCAAGATTATTAAATCCCTAAATTGTATCCACATGCATGTGGCTTCTTCTTGATACAATCAAAAAGAAAATAACACCTAAACCAACAATCTCCAACTATTTCCAGTGGGGATAAAACATTTTTGAAGTCTTCAAATAGCAAATGCTGCTTAGCCATTAGCTATGTAAAGATTGAGGAAAAAATTAAAAAAAGAACACTGAAAAACCCTTTGAAATGTTAAGTTATAGTACAACTCCACCCAATGGATTTCTGCTGAATTTCACTTGTGTTGAGAAACACTGTATATACTAAATGCCATCTGAATTTATACTTAATTAATGATAGTTATGTAAAAAGTAAAGTATTAGTTATATAAATAGAGAAACGACTGGAAAAGAATACATCCAGATATAAACAGATTTTGGTATATGTGGAAAATCTGGATAAAATATATATTCTACTTTTAAAATATTTTCTACATTTTCATTTATCTATCTATATCTATTTTACATCTATTTAAACTTAGTGAAAAAGTTCAATAAACATCATTTTAAAAGAAACATTTTACAAATGTAAAATGCGAAAAATGTGGAAGGGCAATTTTTAGGCTATCTTCACCATAAAAAGGTTATGTAGCTTTAGCTCTTGTATCATGTTTTTAATTAGTTGTGACTTGTAATCTTATAGTTCAATAAAAATAGGAGTAAGATAATTGCATTTTATTTCCACCTTTTCCATTGACTTGGTTTGCTATTATGGGCAAATAATTTAATATCTCTAGTTTCTTCTTCAGTGAAACACAAACAACTACATTAACTTTTATTTTCACTCTAGTATCAAGAACTAATTGAGGCAATGACTGGAAAGAATCACAAGTACATGAAGAAAATGTTTATTCACATTCTGCAAGATAATATGATTACTTTATTTCTTGGAGCAGTTTATAAATACTAGCAACTTAACGCTACTTGAAAAATAAACCCAAATAAGCAATTTTTGTAAAAAAGCAAGATTGTGATAAAACCAATAGAAATGAATAAAATATGTAGCAATGGAAATTGGTTACTTGAGCATAAGAAATTATTTGATATGCCCCATGAATTGGTTAAGATGCTAAAAAGGGCTTAAGCTGCTAAACAAAATCTAAATATAGTGGCTTAAATAACATAGAAGTTAATTTTTCCTTTTACATAGGGTTTCTCTGAAGATGAGCATCCAGACTGACAGGGAGACTATGTCATTCAAATTTCACTGGTAAGAATTTATTCATATAGCTAGACTTTGTTGCAAGGGAGGCTGAAAAATGTAATCCCTAAGTGGTCTACTCTATTGCCCAGGGGAAGAGGGGCAAAAAGGGTTTTTGTTTTGTTTTGCTTTAGGCGAACTAACATTCTTCTAATTATACTTATATCTTGGTCTCTGAAAATAGGTCATGAAATCATTGCATCATTGGATGGAAACAATATCCTACGTTTACTCCTCATTCCATCCCATGGCTTTAAATTCCTTTCATATGATGATTATTTCCAAATTTATATTTCCAGCTTTAATCTCTGCCTCGAACTTCATATTGGTACACTAAACAGTTTACTTATCCATTCACTTGGATGTCTAACATCTCAAATTTAACACGTCAAATCAGTTAATGGCATTAACGTCCACCTAAAATCTAGAAGCCATTTTTAATTCCTCTGCTTCAAATGAAGTTAATCACTGATACTTTCTTTTTGTCTTTCTTTCTGTGTAATAGAAAACATGAGTTTTAGATAAGCACCTGGCATCTCAGCTACAGACCATATCTCTAGCTTCTTTTGCAGGAGGCAGATGGGGGTCAATGACTAATCTCTTGTCAGTGGGATGTAGGCTGAAGTCATCATGCAACTTTCAACTCATGCTTATTAAAAAAGTAGAGCAGCAACGAGAACTTTATACATTGCTGGTGGAAATGCTTTTGAAAACAGTTTGACAATTTCTTATGAAGTTAAATATAAACTTACCATACTACTCAGCAATTCTGTTACTAGATGTTTACTCAAGAGAAATTAACAATTCATCCAAAAGAAATGACAATGTTTCCACACAAAGGCTTGCACATAAATGTTTGCAGCATATTTATTAACAATAGACACAAACTGGATACAATTAAATGTTCATTAAAGAGTAATTATATAAATAAATTATATTATATTTATCCAATGGAAAAGTCCTCTGTAACGACAGGGGACAAATCGGTCATACCCACATTAACGTGAGTAAATCTCAAAAGCATTATGCTGAATTAAAGAAGATTTACACGGAAGAGTACAAATTGTGTGATTCCATTTATAATGAATTCTGAAACAGGAAAAATTATTCCGTACTGGCAAAAAGCAGATCAGTGGTTTCTTGGAGCTTCAGGTAGGGGAGGGTATTGATTGCAAGTGCATAGGGTAGGCAGAAACATTTTGGGAATTTTATATATAAATAAATATATGTATATTTGTCTTGGAGCTTCACATAGGTGAGAGTATTGATTGCAAGTGAATGCGATAGGCAGAAACTTTATAGGATTTTATATATAGATAAATCTTGATTTATATATATATATTTATACACTTGATTTACCTATATATAAAATTTTAATATGTTTTCATTCTAGTAGTAGCTACACAGATATACAGTATATATTTGTCAAATTCATTGAAATATAAAATTTAAGATATTTGTGATTATTGTATGTGAAGTATCTATATCTGAATAAATTTGATTAAAAGAACAATGACTTTCTTTATAGTAGAGACCAAAGGTAACAATTAAAAATCAACCATGTTCCAAAAAGGCAATTCTCAGCCTACCAACCAAAAATAAAACCTAGGACTAAAGGGATTCACAGCCAAATTCTACCAGAGGTACAAAGAGGAGCTGGTACCATTCCTTCTGAAACTATTGCAAACAACAGTAAAAGAGGGACTCCTCCCCAACTTATTTTATGAGACCAGCATCACCCTGATACCAAAATCTGGCAGAGGCACAACAAAAAAAGAAAATTTCAGGCCAATATTTCTGATGAACATTGATGAAAGAAACCCTCAATAAAATACTGGGAAACCAAATCCAGCAGCACATCAAAGAGTTTATCCACCACGATCAAGTTGACTTCATCTCTGGGATGCAAGCCTGGTTCAACATATGCAAATCAATAAACGTGATCCACCACATAAACAAAACCAATGACAAAAACTGCATGATTATCTCAATAGATGTAGAAAAGGCCTTCCATAAAATTCAACACCGCTTTATGATAAAAACTCTCAATAAACTAGGTATTGATGGAATGTTTCTCAAAATAATAAAAGCTATTTATGATAAACCCACAGTCATATCATAATGAATGGACAAAGGCTGGAAGCATTCCCTTTGAAATCTGGCAAACAAGACAAGAATGCCCTCTCTCACCACTCCTATTCAACATAGTATTCGAAGTTCTGGCCAGGGCAATCAGGCAAGAGAAAGAAATAAAGGGTATTCAAATAGGAAGAGAGGAAGTCAAATTATCTTTATTTGCAGATGACATGTTTGTATATTTAGAAAACCCCATCATCTCAGCCTCAGAACTGCTTAAACTGTTAAGCAACGTCAACAAAGTCTCAGGTTGCAAAATCAGTGTGCAAAAATCACAAGCATTTCTATACACCAATAATAGACAGAGAGCCATATCATGAGTGAACTCTCATTCACAGTTGCTACAAAGAGAATAAAATACCTAGGAATACAACTTACAAGGGACGTGAAGGAGCTCTTCAATGAGAACTACAAACCACTGCTCAAGGAAATAAGAAAGGACATAACAATGGAAAAACATTCCATGCTCATGGATAGGAAGAATCAATATCATGAAAATGGCCATACTACCCAAATAAATTTATAGATTCAATGCTATTCCTATCAAGCTACCACTGACTTTCTTCACGGAATTAGAAAAAAACAAAAAAACAAAAACTACTTTAAATTTCATATGGAACCAAAAAAGGGCCCGTATAGCCAAGACAAGCCTAGCAAAAAGAACAAAACTGGAGGCATCAGGCTACCTGACTTCAAACTATACTACAAGGCTGTGGTAACAAAAACAGCATGGCACAGGTACCAAAACAGATTTATAGACCAATGGAATAGAACAGAAGCCTCAGAAATAATGCCACACATGTACAACCACATGATCTTCAACAAACCTGACAAAAATAAGCAATGGGGAAAGAATTCCCTACTTAATTAATGGTGCTGGGAAAACTGGCTAGCCATATGTAGAAGCTGAAACTGGACTCCTTCCTTACATGTTATATAAAAATTAACTCAAGATGGATTAAAGACTTAAACATAAGACCCCAAACCATAAAAACCCTAGATGAAACCTAGGGAATACCATTCAGGACATAAGCATGGACAAAGACTTCATGACTGAAACACCAAAAGGAATAGCAACAAAAGCCAAAATTGACTAATGGGATCTAATTAAACTAAAGAACTTCTGCAAAACAAAAGAAACTATCATCAGAGTGAACAGGCAACCTACAGAATGTGAGAAAATTTTTGCAATCTACCCATCTGACAAAGGTCTAATATTCAGTATCTACAAGGAATTTAAATAAATTTACAAGAAAAAAAGAAACCATCAAAAAGTGAGTGAACAGACAATTCTCAACAGAAGATATTTGTGTGGCCAACAAACATATGAAAAAAAGCTCATCATCACTGGTCATTAGAGAAATGGAAATCAAAACCACAATGAGATACCATCTCTCACCAATTAGAATGACAATCATTAAAAAGTCAGGAAATGACAGGTGCTGCCAAGGCTGTGGGGAAACAGGAACACTTTTACCCTGTTCATGGAAGTATAAATTAGTTCAACCATTGTGGAAGATAGTGTGGCGATTCCTCAAGGATCTAGAACCAGAAATACCATTTGAACCAGCAATCCCATTACTGGGTATATACCCAAAAGATTATAAATCATTCTACTATAAAGACACATGCACACGTATGCTTATTGCAGCACAATTTACAATAGCAAAAACTTGGAATCCACCCAAATGCCCATCAATGATAGACTGGATAAAGAAAATGTGGTGCATATGCACCATGGAGTACTATGCAGCCATAATAAAGAATGAGTTCATGTCCTTTTCAGGGACATGGATGAAGTTGGAAACCATCATTTTCAGCAAAGTGACATAGGAACAGAAAACCACACACCACATGTTCTTACTTGTAAATGGGAGTTGAACGATGAGAACACATGGGCACAGGGAGGGGAACATCACACACCGAGGCCTGTCAAGCGGTCGGGGGCAAGGGGAGGGAGAGCATTAGGACCAATGCCTAATGTATGTGGGGCTTAAAACCTTGATGATGGGTTGAAAGGTGCAGCAAACTACCATGGTACATGTATACCTATGTAACAAACTTGCACGTTCTGCACATGTATTCAAGTACATAAAGTAAAATAAAAAAAAAAGAAAAGAAAAGAAGCAATTCTCAAAAGTAGATATACAAATGATCATTAGAAAATGTTAAAGCTTATTATAAAGTAAATGCAAATTTAAGACATGGTTTTCACATATCAATTATTAAATAAACAAACAAGCGTGTGCCTTCACTGTCTTTCTTCTTTGAGTCTCATTGGCTTAACACTAGCTTGATGGCAGGAGCTGGGTAATTTATCTTAGACCAGTAAATGCAAAGTGACATGCTGAGAGGCAGAGCAGCACAATGGAAGGAGCCTAGGTCGCTTTTACCCCCTGGACACAACTAAATTCTGGATTGTGTTCACTTACATGGTAAGTGAGAGAGAGGTCAATGTTTATTTTGCTTAACCTATTGCTATGTTGTATGTTGTCATAGTAGCCATCCTGCATTCTAATGCAGTGATTGATCCTTAATACCATAACTTAGTGATTGTCTTTTCTGGAAGATTGCATTAGCATTCTCACTGGTCTGTCTGTCTTTTGACTCTCTATAGTCAATCTCCTCTGGTTGCCAATGTTCTTATAAATATATGATTCAGTTGTCACTCCTCTGTTTAAAGCCTGTTCATGACTCCCTATATTAGTTGGCATAGGACACAAACCCCTTATTTTGGCCTTCATCTCCTATCTTACTGCCTATCTCTCCATGTAGTCTTATCTCCTGACATTTTCACCACATTTAAACCACACTCTCATTCTTTCCACCCTAGGATATTGATGTTCTTCTTCTAGAAACATTCCAGACTTTCCCATGGCTAGCTCCTCGTTTAACGTGGCTTTTTGCAAATGTCGCTTCCTCAGAGAGGTTTTCTCTGACTATTCTACCTAAAATAGGATCCCATCCTAGAAAGGTGTCTGTTGATCTGTTTTATTCTCTTAATGAAATAAACTAAAACTGGCGTATATTTTTCTTTCCAATAAAATAGAAACTTAATGAAAACAAATAGGTTGTTACTTGTGTTCAAGGTGTCAGCCTCCAGAACAATACCTGGCATATGGTAGGTATCCAATGGCATGTTTAAATTAATAAATGAATGTTCCTTAATTCAGTGTAGTTTGAATCATTTTAAATTGTATCTTCAGACCCATAAATACCAGTGGGTCATCCTTCACTCCTCAGCCTCTCATCTAGTTAATTCCAAGTCCATTGATAAGTTATTGATAACTAATAGCTCCTCTCACTCTCCTTCAGCTTTGCTTCCTCTGCTTTGGCCTAGTCCATGAGTATCTCCTACACAACAGCGATGACCTCTTAATTAATCTCCCCTTTGCGGAATTGTGTGACTTCCTTCTACCTCTTCTCTCTTTCTCCACTTCTCTTGAGTCCCTTGTATGTTTCAGTAATGTTAGAAATTTTTAGATTCTCCATGCTTATATTCTAACTCACTGCAGGGAAATTTGTATATGCTTTTTTCTTTCTATCCAGAACACTAATTTCACCCACGTTCCATACAAGTATGATGTTCCTACGCAACAGACTAGGCCAACATTGAACATCATTGTGACTGAAAATGATTATGCTACATTGAACATCATTATAAATTATGCTAACAAGTCTTTCTTGAGCACCAACGATTGAGCAAGTATCCTTTCTCTGATAATATTCTCACAGTTTTAGCATTTATTATTCTGAATTCCTGTCTGTATCCCTCATCTAGCCTATATTTTTCACAAGTACAGAATACAAATATTTCTTGTTCATAGTTATACCCATTATCTGAAAGAATGCCTAAAGCATAGTAGGTCCTCAATAAGTGTTTGGTGAATGTCTGAATAAGCATCACCCTCACCAAAGCTAGCCATGATAGGTGTATTATAATTTTCTGAATTAATGTGAAAATGGGTACATGGGTAATATTAACTCACAATGGGCATAAGAATGACACCTTTCTTATGGACAAAGTTGTGACAAATCTTTTGAAATATTGTGGGAGTAGCTTTCACAAAGGTAAAGCAGTTATTATAAAATATTTCACAAAATCCAATGAAAAATCTGCCCTTGGGAATTGGAACTGGAAGAGAATAAAATTGATGAAAGAAAATTACTGTTAGACATCTCATGTCAAACAAACCTTGTAACTCTTGTTTTGTGCCTCCCAGCTTGAGTGCATAAGAGAAAAATGCAAATTTTCCAAATGAAGTACAGCAAACAGTGCATAAATCTCAAGAAGACAGTATGATACACTTATTGGAACATAGCAAGGACTAGAAATAAATGACTTTTTCTTTGAAATGCCAGCTTTTTTCTTTTTAAGATTAGCTTTTCCCTAAAGCTATATCAATTATAAATAATTGTTTGCTAGCAAAACTGGCACAGCCAGACTTAAAGCGAATAAACTAAGAAACTTAACTGATTAAAAAATAAGAGATTTTTAGCTTTGTTTGAGATGACTTCAAAAGCATGCTAGAACAACTCCCCTATATATGCCTATGTGAGAATATTAATTTGCAATTATGGGAGTTACAGATCAATGCTCTACTGCTGTTTAAAAGAATCCTCTGGGAATCTATACTTCGAAGTTGACTTATAAAGAAAGTTACTTTAGTTTTACTTTATGATTCTGCTGGTAGTCATTTAAATCAAGGTTTTCTGTTCTGCACAACCAAAACAATCCATCCTAGTTTAAGTAATTAAGGTAATTGTATTTTAAAGATACAGGAGTGTATCATTTTGAATGTAGCTAGTCCACAGGAAGGGGAAAATTTCCAGAAAATCTGAAATCTGTCTCTCATCTTGGTTTCCTTCTCTCCCTGCCTCTCCTTCCCTCCTTTTTTTTTTTTTTTTTGCCTTTTATTTTCTTTCTTTCTTTCTTTCTTTCTTTCTTTCTTTCTTTCTTTCTTTCTTTCTTTCTTTCTCTTTCTTTCTTTTCTCTTTCTTTCTTTCTTCTTTCCTTTTTTTCTTTCTTCTTTCTTCTTTTTCCCTTCCCTTCCCTTCCCTTCCCTTCCCTTCCCTTCCTTCCTTTCTCCTGTCCAAATGTCAGAATATTGTTGCCCCATGATTTTCTCTCTCAATCTCAATCTCTTATTCTCACAGGAAAGTATCTGACTGGTTCAGTTTGAACTCCTGTCCAATAAGCCATTACAAGGGTAGCTTGAATCACATAATGAAACACAGCTGCCAAGACTGACAGATTCTTGCCAGGCAAAGGCAGGAGGAAGAGTGGCAGATTATTGTTGTCCACCATAGCTGCTTATTGATCCTTGGGTGTAACTAGGAAATACTAACCTTACACAGTTATGCACCAAGTAAGTTTCAGTCAATGAGAGACGACATACACAATGGTAGCCCCATCTGATTATAATGGAGCTGAAAAATTCCTCATCACCTGGGGATGTCTTGATAATCCTGACTCTGTGTAGGACTTGGGTAAATATGTGTTTGTGTCTTAGTTTTTAACAAAACCAGTTTTAAAATTAGAAGGAATAAATAGAAAAAGGCTTATAGATAAGGATATAATGAAAAAAATTTGTGTACATCTGTACAATGTCTTTGTTTTGAATAGTCATTACAAAAGGGTCAAAAATTTTTAAAAAAATACAAGTTTATAAAGTAAAAATGTTACAGGAAGGTAAGGCTAATTTATATTAAAAAAAAGAAAATGCTTTAAAAAAAAATTAGTTTAGCCTAAGTTTACAGTGTTTATAAAGTCTATAGTACCTACTCATTCACCCAAAGCAACTTCCAGTTCTGCCAGCTCCAATCATGGTAAGTGCCCTATACAGGTATTCTATTTTTTGTCTTTTATACCACATTTTGACAGTCATTTTTCTGTGTTTGCATATGTTTAGATACACAAATACTGACCATTGTGTTATAATTGTGTATAGTATTCAGTACAGTGGCATGCTGTAGGGGCTTATAGTCTAGAAGCAATAGGCTGTACCAAATAACCTAGGTGTATAACATCTAGGTTTGTGTCATTTCACTCTTTGATGTTTGCACAATGACAAAATCACCTAATCACGCATTTCTTAGAACATATCCTCATCATTAAGGGACATACGATTGTATTAAATTGATGTTATAGTGAAAACAATGTTATTTATTTTCAAATAAAGTGTTCTGTTTCTTGAAATTGACTTTCTAAAGACTCCATCATGTGAATTGTATCTTCACCTTCTCTGGACCCATATATACATAAACAATTTAAGAAGTTTTGTATTAATAATGTTGATATTGGCAATGCAAGCTTCAATGAACAGTGCCAGCTCTTCTTTTTTTACCAGCTGATGTAGTGCATTCTTGTCTGCAGTAAATGCATGAGAACACCGAGAAGAATTGATTACAGTAATAAATTCATTCAGGTTCCCAACCTCATTTGCAGAGACCCTGTAGTAAACACTGCTGGATATAGAAGGTCATGTGTGGGTTTTATATTGGTCTATTTAGCAATGTTGAATGAATTCCTCTCTCAATACCATATCTTCTGTAGTTTCTCTGAGGACTCCTTGGACAATTTAAACTTTTCCTTTAGCTCTGGTTACTATCTGATTACATGCCGATGGTAACCTAATGTATATGGTTATCTCCTAAATAACCACAGCTACACTATATTTTGGTATTCCTCTCTACTGCTATCATAAAAGTGAAAACTCAATCTGCCCTGCCTTCTTGACCCCACTCTCTGTGAGCTTATTTATTCTCTTGCTCTTCCAGGGCTGGTTGTCAGTATCATCTACTTGTTTAACCAAGCTATCAAATGTAGGGACCAGCAGCTCTGTTTCATATTCCTAGCCAACCACTTATCTGTGGTTTCCAAGTCCTATTGCGAGTTTACAAAATCCTTTGAATCTGTTTCACTTGGCCTCTGCCCTCTGCCTTGATTTATTCAAGACTTATTATTCTATCTTGGACTAATATAACCACATTTTAAATGTGTCTCTTGTCTTCCCCTTCTCCATTTGCTCTATTTTTACATTGCCACCAGAATTACTCTTGAAGGATGCTGCTATACACATACTGAGATGCTTAAAAATCTGCTTAAAACTTTTTTGAGGGTATCAAGAGAAGGAGAGAAGAAAAGAAAATTTCACAGTTTCCACTGTGAAAGGGTAATATTCAAAGTGCGTTTTAATATGCTCCTAACACAACTTTTCATTCTTATCTTTTGGCCACATATACTATGTTTGAACCAACCAGAAATTCTGGCCATGACACAAACATGTAATGCTCCCATTCTTTTTGAACGTAGTACTTAATACATTACATATTAATTATTTGTAAACTCTCACTTGAATTACTCAAGGACAGAGATGGTGTCTTTGTTCACCTTTGTACCCATCTTAGGGCCATACCTGGAATAGAACAGGTGTTGAGTAAATGTTGATTAAATTTAACTATGCTCATTCAACAAGGCTATATATTTATTTTTCAATTTGGAAGACGCTGCATATTGCAGGAATCGAAAATTTATCATAGGCCCTGATGATTCTCCTCCACTTGTGAAGCATCAGTAATAATTGTCTTGTGTTATGAAAATGTATTTGCTGAGAAATTCTGTGTCATGGATGATAGGCAGAAATTACAAAGCTGAGAAAAATTATAAAAGGCCAATGTCACCTCTTAACTCTAAGTTTCTTTTTTTCGTCCTTAAGTTTAGCCATTTGGATGTATTTAAATATATTTATATCATACTAATTTAGGTTTTGTCTAAGCCTTTTTTATAATTTAATGTTGCCTTTAAAGCTCAGTTTTTCTTGACAAGTTGAAAAACCCCATACATATGTAATAGGATGTTATATTTAGTATCACCCAAGGCAAAAGAAAGTAGATGCTTCATGTAAAAGTAAGACCACATTTCAGGGCTTGTAAAAAAGGAAATGGTAAGAATTTGGTTTTGCTACCTTGAAATGCCCACAAACTTTCGCCTATAAAAGAATCTGAAGGGCCAAGGAGCAAATGGAAATTGAGAGAATACTTCTGGAAAGTTGCAGATATTGATATATGTTCCATTTTCTTCCAAAGGTTTGGTATTATTAAAATATAATTACAATACTCAAAAACAAGATATTCTTTAAGTAGAGAATGTACATGTGACACAGTTTAATTCATTAAGGAAGGAATTATTAGAATGGTAAAGCTGGTTCAAAGAAAATTTGGTAGCTGACTGTATACAGGAATTGAGAGGAAGTATTAGTACGAGATTTCTAGGTTAGATACAAAACTGGTTAGAGCTGTATAGTGCAATAAAACCATTAGCTTTGAAAGTATTTTATTTAAAGGAAAGACATTATTTACATATCTAGATACAAATGATATGAAAAATGCAGGTGAAAAAATCTTCAAATAAACATATAACATTACACAGAGATTTTATCAACAGTTAATGATAAGAAAAGCAACACTTTAAAAAAAAATCATGTAATGCTCAGATTATTGTAAACAGTATTCTAGTGTGGCATTGAAGAGACTTGCCATTTTTGGCTTTACCTTATTTCTAAGTTTTGGATAATACTTGTTTACAGTCTCTGACCCTCATTTCAAGCTTGGTAAAATGATCATGTAAATCCATGCTTTTAATTTCTGCATTGCTGGTAATTTTTATCTCTTTAAATTGAATATCTCCAGTTCAGAAAACTTGTATTCAAACCTTGTCTTCACAGTGGCACAATGAAGCATGAGTTTGGAAAAACCCTCAGGAATACTGTGCTCTTGATATAGTTGTGGTAAACGGTGTGCAACATTGCTGGTGTGCCAGTTAAATGCATTTTACTTCAGTGGAGAGAATATCATCTTCCTAGAGCTGTAATTGTTTTGACATGTTTCATTTCATTTTGTCACTAATCATCATTCTGAAAGACAAGCACTTCATACTTTTTATTTTACTATGTGACTTAGCATAGGCTTAGTTTTTGTCTCTGTTTTGCCTTTTCATAACTGTGCATAAACTATTTTTCTAAATATAAAATAATGTTCTTTTAATGCTTTCAAAAAGTGCAAGAATATTTTATATATTATTTTTATAAGTTTAATTTTACTATGATGTAAGTAAATGCATTGTAAGAATAATTTTTTGAAGTAAAAGTTCTCTGTAGAAGTGATGAGAGGTTATTTGCAAAATAATCTTTACTGGGACATAATTGATGTGTGTTTACTGTTCTCTCTGGAATGTTTCTTGCTCTAATGGCCCATGTCTTTCTCTTTCCTTGCATTCAGATACTTCCCTGGCCATCTACCCTAAAATAGAACTCAATTATTTTCTATTTCTTTATCTGGCTTTAGTTTTCTTCATAGCAGCCGACATGTATTTATACTTGTTTAATGCCTTTCTGTTCCCGTTAAAATATATTTGAAAACAGGAGGAGCTTTGACGATTTCTTCACTGCAGTAATTTTGAGATCTACAAAATGGACTTTCAATAAATGCTTGTGGAATAAATAAGCGAATAGATCAGTGAATGAATGAAAGCTGAAAATATCTTTGGTAATTTGAAGAGCACACCTGTATGGGAAATAGTCTGCGTAAGAAAATCAGTGGTATCGCACATCCACTTGAAACTTGTTCTTGTATTAAAGGAAGGACTTGGTAAAGTTATACCATGAACATGATAATAGCAACCATCATAGCCATACCAGCACCACTGTTTCTTACTGTTTATTAAGCACTCAATATGGGCCTGACTTAGAGCTAAATACTTAATATTTATTGTTTCATTTATTCTTCCATACTACTTTACGTATGGACTAAGTGTACTGTTATCTCATTTAAGCAGTTAGACTCAGCTTTGTTACTTGCTCATGGTCACACAGCAAGTAAGTTGTGGCAGTACCGGCACTCAATCTCGAATCTGCCAGACTCCAAAACTCAGACTCGTAACCAGAAGACTACCATTGTCTTCTCTTGTCCATAGTGGTTATAATCTTATATAATTGAATACACCAAGTGAAATCATTAATTTTTTTAAATGGGTATTGGCGGACATAGTAATGTCAAAAGTAATGGTGCAAAGATTAGTACATAACTGTAATAGTTAGGATTGTTAGTCTGGTACCAAGATAGATGCAATGTGGTTAAGCATAGAAGCGTATACAGTGCAGTACCATCCATGCATCCTAATTGCAATATTTAAAATGGGAGAAAAAACCCAGCATATTTAGGAAGCCAAAGATAAATTCACTACAGGTGCAGCTTTGCTCAGAACAGAATAGTTGTGTTGAGAATTGTGGGTTAATTATGTGTGTGTGTGTGCGCGCGTGCGTGCACACATGTATTTGCTTTTGCTTTTTGTTTTATATATATTAGACTCCATGGGTCATGTATTTGGTACAAAGAAAAGAGAGTTCTGGACTTTTGAAGAGACCTGGATTCTCTATTGACTTTGCCCATGGTAGCCTTTGATAAATCATTTAAACATAGCATATATGTGGGAGTTCTGAAACTAAACTCCTTGAATTAATTTGTGGGTCTGCCATTTGTTAGCTTTGTAATTTTGGATTAAGATAGTCACATTTTTTGTGCCTTAATTTTTTTAGATTTAAAGTAGCTTGCTATGAGGAAGAATCAAATATGACATATAAGTCTCTCACTCGTGGTTGGAATATGACACTTGCTCAGGTTTAGCACATACCTAATCTCCAAGATCATCTCTGGCAGGCTTCCAGAGCCTGCTGAGTTTTTCCGCCCTTTCCTTCCTGTGATCGCCCCTTCCTCTCTCATTTCTCAGGCTCCTTTTCGCCCTCTGCCGGCGGACAGTGGCAGAACCCAGCTTTCTGGTTGCTATGGGTACCGAGGTAACGCGGTAACTAAGGAGACCAAGACGGAAACTCCCTGCAGCTATCCGCGGCCCGCCGGCGGTGGTGATGCGAGAGGCTGGGGTCTCCAGGTGGGTTGTCTGGCTGAGGGTGGATGAGGGAGAGGAGCGTCTCTGAGTCCGCCTAGCGGGCCGCAAGCCGGGGCTAGCTGGTGCAGTGAGCAAAGCGGGCAGCGCGGCTGGAAAGCGGAGGTGTTTCCTGAGCCCCTGCCATATGCTGACATAGCGCCAGGCCTGCAGGCAGCAGGACGGGGCCCTGGCCTCAGGAGTTGAAAGCCTTTGGTATACATCAAAGACTTCCCAGCCCAAGATGCTAATGGATAAATGAATCAAGAGTGAACCCCAGACAGGGGAACTTCATCAGTTGTACCCCTTCTGCAGCCCGACCCTTTCAAATACTAGCCCCTTTTATCCTTTGAAGTCATTTGCACCTTATGAAAAATTTGGCACCCTGAGAAACCATGTTTCATCCCCTCTTGTAGCCTTTAGTCTGCCTGCGCGTTCACATGCACCCACGTCCTTAAAGTTTACTCACAAGTAGACTATGGTGCGAGATGCCCAATTCCTGAAACATCTGAAGTTGTGGATGTTTATTTTTTTCTTCCCAAAATCAGCAGTAGAGAGACTCAGGTATATAAGGTTCAGTTATATATATTTTATAGCTTGACTTAAAATCTCAAGTTAGCAAAGCTCATTTAAAAAAATAGTAAAGTTGAAGCTACACAGGATTAAAGTTATACAAACTGTATGTTTATGCGAACGTAAAGACTCCCTCTGCCTTTCTCTAATTTAGCTTATCTTATAGTCTACACAGAGACCTGCCCTGACTTTCCATAATTTTACCAATTGTATTACAAATAAATTGTTTGAAAGTAGTTCCTTCATGTCTTTCAAGACACTTAATAATTCTTGCAATTAGTTTATTTGCTTTTTCATTTTTACCTACTTCCCTCACCAGAGTGTAAGTTCAGTGAAGACTGGTATTATACCTGTCTGGTTGACCTTGTTCCTCAGTGCTTAACCTGACTCCCGGCAGGAAGAGAGTTCAGTGTATATTTGTTGATTGCTCATCAAGATCGGTAGGAAACATTGAAAAAATAAAACAGACACGTTAGTTGAAGTGGGAAAGAGGGTGTGTTTAATCTTGTTCCATAGGGTAGGTTGTGCAAAAAACTAAAAGCAGTAGAAAAAAATTACTTGCTTAGCACATTATTATTGGCACTACATTATGTGTAGGGACTGTACTGATTGTTGGGGTTTCAAAGGTCAATGGTAGGACTACCCTCAAATATTTGGGCTACTTAGAGAAACAAAATCTATATAAACAAAGATGCAAAAAATAACACAAGGTAACATACAATAGCAAATGAATTTAATAGACATGGTCTTTGTATACGAGGAGAAGCTTGGTTTCGATGGAGGGAAACTGCATGATACAGGCGGCCTTCGAGTTGAGCATTGAATAGAATAAAACTTGGTGAGCAGAGAGGTAAACACTAAAGCTCATTAAGTAAAAAAGATGAAATCAGAGATGCTAAGGGTAAAGTAGAACCTTGATGCTCCATTTTCTTTTCTAGGTAGTTTCTAAGGCTGTTCCTTCTCTAGGTAGTTTCTAAGGCTGTTCCTTCTCTAGGTAGTTTCTAAGGCTACCCCTTTCCCTGAACCATGAGCTCTCTGGAGGTCTTATAGGAGCCCACAGCTAGATAAGTCAGGTCACAAATCAGATACCTTTTATTTAATATCCTGCAAATTAGAGGGGGAGAGTGTCCTTACCATTTTCTACGTGGATAAGCTGAAGTTCAGAGAATTTCTAGCGTGCAAAGGTCTTCTGACTTTAAATCCAGTGAATTTAGGATACCTAGGTTTTCTGACCTTAAATTCAACACCTTTTAATATTGCTTATTATTTTTAATTGAAAGTACTTTAAAATGGTATCTTGTCCCTTGATATCTAAAGGTAAAGTCTCTCAGTTGTTCTCAAGAGAACCTGCCTATAGAGGGTAAAAAATGGACGACTTGGGTACCATTTAGTGCCTTGAAGCAGTATTTTATTATCAGATATCTTGTTTGGCTGAAAGATTGAATGCAACCTGAAGTCAATACCTGTATTAGTCCGTTCTCACACTGCTATGACGACATACCCAAGACTGGGTAATTTACAAAGGAAAGAGGTTTAATTGACTCACAGTTCTGCAGGGCTAGGGAGGCCTCAGGAAACTTACACTCATGGCAGAAGGGAAAGCAAACACATCCTTCACATGGTGGCAGGAAAGAGAAGGATGACAGCTAAGTGAAGGGGGTTCTCGTGAGAACTTACTAAAAGAGCATGGGGGAAACTGCCCCCATGATTCAGTTATCTCCCGCCAGGGCCCTCCCACCATATGTGGGAATTATGGGGATTACAATTCAAGATGAGATTTGGGTGGGGACACAGCCAAACCATATCAATACCTGCTTTACTTTTAGAATTTTTGCTATGAGAATGTGGCACACATTTATTTAGTAGGACACTCCAGCACAAGATACTATTCTAGGAATCATGTATTATCAGTTCTTGCCTTATAATTTTTAAAATATTTTAAAATATATATACTTAAAATAACGATAATTAGATAGAGGAAATGTTAAAATTAAAATTCTTTTAATTATTAAAAGCAACTATTTTAAATTCTTATTTAACATTTCTTTCTTGGGTCTGTGATTTCTAAGTACTATGGTACTAAATGCCTAAACATGTTAGTTCACCCAAAGTTGCTTGCTAATTACACCCTTTCAAAATATTGCTTCAGTAAGGAAAAATCCCTACCTACGGTATGGTTTTTAAGTTTTGAGCCTAACATGATCTGTGTCATTAGAAGAATTAACTAACTTTAGATAAGTTTCCAATTACAAAAAGTGGCCCTTCTTGTAAACAGCGGTTTCCTAAACCTCCCTTTCTGCCAATGGTGTTCTCCTGCACCTCTAGCGGAATGCTCTGAGTTTCTAGCTGTATAGAGCGTTGTAAATTCCTTGTTTCCATTCTGTGGCAGTAGGTTTTGATGTGGGGGTTGCTTTCTCAAAATAGGAACACGTGTAGAAGGATCATCAAACCATCTTGGACAATTTTGGGTTATATTGGGTATTATGTGTGAGGAAAAATGGGGTTGTAGACAGAAAAATAATGTAGTCTAATCAGGAACTAGAAATTTTTCCAAATCACTACTAAATTTTTGGTATTTAGTTATAAAAAATTTGACCAAAAGACACAAGGAAGTATAAGTTTTGCATAATAAGGAGTTTATCTGTATTCCTCTGGTTTTATTAGGTGCTTAAAATTTTGTGCTTTACTATTCTTGCTGCTGACATTGTTATATCCTTGCTATCCCAAGAAAGGTGACTAAATTCTTTGTTGGCTTTACAAAAGGAAACAGGCAGAATAATATGACTCAGAATGATAATCTCCCCTTTTTCTTCATACAAGGAAATTGGCTTATGTAGGTGACTTGATAAAGTACATAATTGAGAAGAAGGCTTACTAATCGCATACAGTGAAGTGAAATTCCCCTCGAATAAGACCATTTATTGGTTAAATAACATTATAAGCAGAGCTACAAATCTCAGTCATCTTATTGTAATGAGATTTACAGATGTTTGTTCATTTTTTG
This sequence comes from Mandrillus leucophaeus, assembly GCF_000951045.1. Classification (NCBI taxonomy): domain Eukaryota; kingdom Metazoa; phylum Chordata; class Mammalia; order Primates; family Cercopithecidae; genus Mandrillus; species Mandrillus leucophaeus. Next base: position 958,255 of record NW_012106042.1, on the reverse strand, counting down.
TATCGGTAAAGTCAATCATATATCAGTTTAGCTTTATATATATACATACACATAAAATTATATTGTATATCTCAATGTGTAAGCAAAATTATAGCAATTTAGATTATTTTAATAATCAGACAGATTGACTTTGGGGATTATTTTATCTCTTTAATGATAATAATAGCATTATGGAAGTTTTTGTGACAAAGTTATCGATTGTAGGCAAGAGGCCAGTATTTGGATTCCCTGAATATGATCAGAAAGCAATACAGATTCCATGTTATGGATCAGGATTATTCCTGGAGGTTTTTGAAAGGTACCTTTGCTAGCTGCTATTTGATAAAAATGGGACAAAAATACTACCTACAAAAATGAGGGAGAAAAAGGGGATTACACTTGAAAATGCTATCACCTCCCTCCCAAAAAGCAAACCAAATCTTAGTTTTCCATTCCTATGGTATCTTTCTTTCTCTTTGACACTTAATTTAGCTTTGAGAGACAGGACTTGGTGGTTGAAAATTGAGTCTGAGTGAGACGCCTCCTATAGATTCTTCTATCAAAATGCCCTATGATATTGTGGTTGCTTGTGTGGATTTCCCCTTGATTGTGAAGGTCTCAAGGGAAGACACCATGTTATTTGCCACAGTGACTTCAATACCTGGGACCACTAATAGGGATCACGAAGGAACAGTTAAGTACATGTTTGTGGATTGAACGTACAAATATAATTAGTCCCATGATGCAACCACTACCTTATTTAAAATGTAGTAATTATTTTGTGTAATTCCATTTTGCAATTATCTTCAGAGAGTAAATTCCTAGAGAATTTCCTCCAAAATGGTGAAGATCTACCCTTTCAGGTTAGATTTAATTTTTGGAGATAGTCCAAGTAATTTGGAGGTAGGTTTGAGTGAAAAAAATAGTTGCTCCTGTTGCACAATCATTTTTAATTTCAAATGAGCCACAACAAAATGGATTTGTGTGTTTGTTGGTGATAATTCTTTTTTTTTTTTTTTTTGGAGACAGGGTCTCACTCTGCCACCCAGGCTGAAGAGTGCAGTGGTGTGCAATCTTGGCTCACTGTAACCTCGACCTCTCAGGTTCAAGTGATTCTCATGCCTCAGACTCCTGAGTAGCTGGGATTACAAGCATACACCACCACACCTGACTAATTTTTGTATTTTTAGTAGAGACGGGGTTTTGCCATGTTAGTTAGGCTGGTCCTGAACTCCTGACCTCAAGTCATCTGCCCACCTCAGCCTCCCAAAGTTCTGGGATTACAGGCATAAGCCACCGTGCCCAGATGTAAAATGGATTCTGTAGACAGTTTCAAAAGAGGTGTTGCAAAAATGTTTTTAATCAGTGGTTGCATCGTTGAAATATAAGATAGTCTCCCAAAGGAACAACAATGAAGAATCACTCATTTGGTTATGCAGACTTTGATGTCGCAATAGCCTTTTATTAGGTAACTCCAATTTTGGTGCTTTCCTTCCTTAAGTCTTAGAGCAAAGCTTCTAGACTTATGTTTTCCCTGCTGCATCCCTATTAGACTCTTATTAGCTACAGAATAAATTCCAAATGCTATAAACTTGACATTTAAAGCCACTTATTATTGGGCCTCAGCCACTATATCTAAATTCATGTTTATTTTTTTTCTTCCATGTAACCTGCACACCAAGCAAGTGTAACTATTCATTAGTTCCTTATTCAAGAGCTATTCTTTCCAACAGTATGGAATATTCATCTAATCCATATTTTTATCTTTAAGCCTCCTTTCTCCTTCAAAGCTTTACTTAAAAGCTAACCAGCTGAATTCTCTCTTTTCTTTCACTTCCTATATTATCACATGTATAAATTTTATAGCCCTTATATTTTTTACCTTGTTTTATGGCTTTTCTATTTAGGGTCGTATATGCCCTATTTTACTCTAAACCATTTGAGCTCAGAAAACAAACCTCCTTGGGCCTTGACTCCTCTCCATACCTCTCAGCACACTGCCTTGTATATAGCAGAAGCTTAATGCATGTTTATTGTGGTTATGAGGACACACATAGGAACAAATAAATAAATGACAACATCAAATGGTGTGGGCATTTAAGTCTATGGTCACTATAATATTGATTCATATTCCTTTAAAAGCTCTTAGAACTTGGAAATTTTTATTCCTATAAAAATCTAATAGTTGTTCATGTGACTTAGTAATTCAGTATTACAGAGTAAATTATTATAGAACCATGAATAATTGGGATACTTGGGAAACAGGGTGTTCTGAATAATGTAATTTTCTGGTTAACTCAAGTTAAGCAGAAAGTCCTTTTTGTTTCATTTCTTGTTGAAATATTCTTTCTAAAATATGCTAATTTCTGATTTTAGCCAAAGAGTATCATTAAAATTTTCTTTGATAAATGAGGATATTAGAATGCCTTTGGGTAATTATTACATACCTTAATTTTCATTTTATATTGCCATATATATATATATAAAGATTATTGGGTTTAGATTGTATCTCAAAGATTCTTTTCATTTCTCTCTGCATGGCCTTGGATATTATTTTTAGATAGAACAAATACTTGGTATACTTTTATAGCCTTAGCGATAGAAAGAGCCAGAATACGTGCTTTAGTTTGTTTTAATGAATGCATCCTCCACTTTTAGTTGAATATTTCCCTAGTCTTTCGTTATACAGTTGACCCTTGAACAACATAGGTTTGAACTGCACAGATCCACTTATAAATAATTTTAAAAAAATAATAGTTACACTCGTGTGCTTGTCCCTCTTGCTTCCCCTTCCATGTCCTCTATCTCTTCCATCTCTGCTACTCCTGAGACAAGACCAACTCCTCTTCTTCTTCGTCTTCCTCAGCCTACTCAGTGTGAAGCCCCCTATCATGATTCACTTCCACTTAATAAATAGTAAATACATTTTCTCTTCTTTATGATTTTCTCAATAACATTTTCTGTTATCTAACTTACTTTTTAAAAGAATATAGTATACACATACATATAACATACATAATGTATTCATTGATTATGCTATCAGTAAGGCTTCTGATGAACAATAGGCTAATACTAAAATTTTGGGGAAATTAGAAGTTATGCACAGATTTTTGGGGGATTGATGCCCCTAACCTTTATATGTTGAAGGGTCAGCTGTACATAAATATTGGTGAAATTTTAATTCCATCAGACATAATACATGTCTAACTTTATTAGTACATAAATACTTACATAACTTATATTTAAAATACAGTAATTTCTAGGTTTCCACAGGAGACTGGTTCCAGTAACACCCTCACACCTTGCAAACACCAAAATCTAAGAATGGTCAGGTTCCTTATATAAAATGGCATAGTATTTTCATATAGCCTACACATAACCTACTGTATACTTTAAATAAGTTCTTGCTTACTTATAATACTTAATAAAATATAAATAGTTGTACATTTTTTGTATTTTTTTATTCTAATATTTTTGATTCTTTGGTTGATACGTGGCTGCAGGGGACAAAGGGCTAACAGTGTATAATTTTTGCTGTTTAAACTTTGATTCAGCCTCTTCCCTCATAAAGTTTTAAAAACATTGCTGAACTATATGGAGTTTTGAATTTGTAACTTATACTGCTTCAACTCTGCCATAATTCTTTTGTCTTTGTTACTTTTACAGAAGTGTTTACAAATCAGAATAACTTTTAGACAACATTAAGGTGGTAATCATGAACACAAAAGATTTTGTAGTTCTTCCATGGGGAAAACCTGGAAATTCTGTAAAGCTAAAATATAGGTGAGTTAATATATATTTCTTAATAGGAATAGTTGCAAAGCTTCTGTATATTGTAATTTTGACTATTTTGTGAATTCTTATCTTCATTTTTCACATTCTTGTATTTTTATCTATAAGAATATAGCTTTGAAATACTATACATCTATAATAGTTTAAAAATGAGGATTAAAAACATTTATTCCACAAGAACCAATGTGACAAGTTATAAAAGTTTGGTTCATTACCTATTAAAGTAATGCAATAGAATGTTAAACATATTTTTCATGGCCCTTATTCAAAGTTAAGTAAGGATTATCCTGAAATTTAGGGAGACTATTGGGGTGAGAGACCCCTAACCAGGAATAGAAAGCACTGCATACTTTAGCCCTTTACATAAAGGACATTATGTTGAATTGACCTTTTCTAGGAGAGGTCTGTCCTAGATGACAGGGAGATGCATTTAGCCAGAGCCAAACAATTACTGGCATCCTGGGAATTTTATGACATTGCAGGGGTGTGGGAGAGTATAGCTCCCTGTTTGTCTATGATGTCACCTACAGTCACTGGAAATACTTAGGGCTTTCCTCTTAAATATCAGTAAGAGGCAGCCAGCATGGGATGAGGGCAGACTTTTTTTTTTTTTTTTTTTTTTTTTTAAGATGAAGTCTTGCTCCCTTGCCTAGGCTGGAGTGCACTGGCATGGTCTCGGCTCACTGCAACCTCCGCCTCCCTGGCTCAGGCGATTCTCCTGCCTCAGCCGCCCAAGTAGCTGGGATTACAGGCGCGTGCTACCACACCTGGCTAATGTTTGTATTTTTAATAGAGACAGTGCTTGGCCGTGTTGGCCAGGTTGGTTTACTCCTGACCTTAAGTAATCCTCCCACCTCTACCTCCCAAAGTGCTGGGATTACAAGTGTGAGCCACTGCACCCGGGCCAGACTACCATTCTTAATTTGAGTTTCTGAGTTTTTTGATCCAGATCAATAGCTTTGTGGTTATTTGATATCTTCAAAGCTATTCTAATGCTCTCTTCACCTTTGAGATACTGGGTATAAAAGCATTGTGTAAACTGGAAATGTTATAAAAATATATGGCATTATCATTATTACTATACCATATTTTTGGGGGGAGAGGTGCTATCTAATTGCTAGGACTACAAATTTTGTTAATAGAAAAAGTAAAAGGGGCATGCATTATTTGATTTCAGTGACATATTTCAGGCCATATGTCTATACCTATAAACATTCAGCCAACAAACATTTATTAAGTGTGCATTTTCTATATACTGTGCTAGGGAATGATGGCTACAAAAGCAAGAAGTGATAGTCCTGGTACTCCAAAAGCTTACAGAGAATATGAATGAGTACAGTTACATTGACAATACAGAATGAAGCATGGTGTGATGTGTACAGGCAAGGGACTAGGAGAGAACATGGCTGAAACTGCTAGAGCAGGAGCGAGGAAGTACCCAAGTTCTGAGTGAGAGATGCAGTTAGTTGGGTAGTTATTGGGTGAAACTTACGCAAAGGCACAGAGACCACATGATTTTGGGGACTTCTCAGACATATCCAATTGTCTAAGAAGAAAGGTGGAGAAAAAAGCAGGGTCTAGATGATAACTAACTTGTATGTCATAGTAAAGAGTTTGGAAATAAGTTGGAATCACTATTCCCTGGTCTGTCCATCTCCCTGATCCACAAACCATTAAAAGCCAGCACAGGAATACCCACTCATGGTAATTACCATAGAGTTCCCTTTCTCACTTTTTCCTTGTTCCAAGCCTGTTCTTGTTGGACATTGTCTTTATATTGTCTGACGTTCTGGTGTTCTTCCAGTCCTCTCGACCTCTTTCCCAGCCCCTAAACCATTTCAGTCCTCTTTCTAGTCCTTGGGTTTGTTCTGTTGATTAGAAATTATTTTCTAGTTTTCACACCATCTGTATTGACTCTAATATATTCAAATAGTTTGATGCATAATATTTAAAACAACAATTTTTTTTTCTATATAGGCAACATACATATTTTTGCTGAACTGATCATTTTGGAAATCTTAAAGAAATCTCTTAAACAATAAATTAAATAAATAAAGCTGAGGATCAACGTTAGCTTCCCTCAGTGGCCTTGCTTTCCCTTTATAACTGTGTGTATAACATTATCTCCATGTGGAATCCTCTGTTTTGTGTGAGATCCATACAATCCAATCTTGACCATAAACTTGACCACTTGGTCAGTAGGCCAGTCTTTTTCTTCACCCTTACCCTTTTCCTCTACCACAGTGGGACTTCAAAAACATGAGAAGTCTTCTAAGCAAATGAGTGACACAATCATATTTGTTCTTTCAACCCTTCTCCTGTAAGCAGTTTGTGAAGTATGGTAGACTGTCAAGACTTTAGGCAGGGAGATAAACTGTGAGACTCATCCTGAACTGTACCTGCAGCCCATTTCAGAATGGTCTGTTTCAGGAAAAGACACTATTGTCCTCCTGACAGCTCAAATAAGAAACATGGAATTATTTTAGATTTCTTCCTTTTTCCCTCTCTAATCAGTCACCTACTTCTGGTCAGTTTCCAACTTGTTAATTCTATTTTCTTACATTTCTCAAAAGCTCAATTTTTCTCTCCATTGCGCCTGCTCAGTCAGACTAGCCCAAATTCTCTATTAGTTGGATTACTGGAATAGTCTACTAATTGGTTGTCTTGCTTCCAGCGTTGTACCCTCTAATTGACTTCCTTTGATACAGCCTGAGTGATCTTTCTAAATGCAAGTCTGATCAATTCTCTTAAAACCCTTTAATGATCCTCATTGTTCATGCAATATAAATCCCAATTTCTCATCATGGCTTACAAGGCTCTTCATGATCCTGTCCACTTCAGCAGTTTGATTTTTTGCTACTTTTTGTATTCTGCACTTAATATCTGGTCACAGAGAACTTCCAGTTCCTTGACCCACCCATTACTCTTTCCTACCTGTGTCCACACTCCTTTCTTTCTGGAACACTACACTCATCACTGCCCTTTGACTGGCTAAGTCCTTTCATCCTTTAGGTCTCAGCTCATCCTTTACCTTCTCCAGGAACTGTTTCTGAATTCACAGGACTGGGGTATGTGCTCTTTCTTTGTGCCCAGGTAACCCCCTGTACTTCCGCAATGACAGCCCTATTCCACTATATTTCAATTACTTTCATGCTTCTCTATTCCTCTCAATACTTGAAGCTCCATTGTATTTCACATTCTATTACCTAGCAGTGTTTATTTGCCGTAGAAGCTGCATTACTCATTGTGGACTAGATACAATGAAAATAAACGCCTCTCTTTCTATATCTTAGCCAGTTTCTCTGAACCCTCTGGACAGCCCTTCCTATCACTTTCTGTATATCTTCCTGGATTGTGTCTGCTTGGCACATATCCTTGGCCCACTTGCTTTTTGGTAATTGCTTGCTACCTCTAGAAAGATTTCTCCTTTCTGAGCTTCATTATGCCTTGATTTTGTTCCATGCCATAGCATGCATGGGTGCCCACACTGCTTGATAGTAGTAAAACACTAATGTAATATTGAAGGAAGAGATTTGGACGTATAATAGTAAAAGCTAGAGAATTAGTTTGCTTAGATCTATGAAAGAAAGAGTCGGTGGCTAATACTGATAACCAGACTTCATAAAATGAAGAAAACGTCTATTGTCAAAAGCTTAGTGAGTTTCAGATATTATAAAAATCTCTTGTACAGAAATTCCTGTACCAAAACCATTAATCGGGGCTTTCTTCTTAATAGGTCTCAAACAGGTACTACCTTTTCCCCCTCATCATACATATATGAAATAAAGGTAGAGGTTTAAAATTTCGGAGATGACCAGCTCAGCAAAAATGTATATTTTGTCTATTGTTTTAAATACTATGCTTCAAACTACTTGACTACATTGGAGGCAAAACAATATGAAAATTAGAAAATATTTTTATTTTGTTTTCTGTTTGTATGTCATAGATATTTGTGTATATATAAAAACATGCCTTATATATGAAGTTAATTATAATTTTGAAACCCCTAGCAATGTAATAATTAAAACAAAAGTCTAAGATTTGAAGAGATAATTTGCCTCAGGATTTTGATGGAAGGCAAATGCTAACTTTAAAAACCAGATTTCAGAGTAGTACAAAAGAAATAGGTAAAATATTTTACTTATTATTCATGATTCTAATTTAATAGGAAAAGATTATATAAAATTATTTTGGCTTTGCTTGTTTTTCTGCTTACTCCATTTAAATCTTGTCTTCAGAAATGCTCAAGAACTGCGAATGGAGAAAGTACAGTTAGAGTTTGAGAACCAAGAGATGGAGAAGAAACTGCAAGAATTCCGATCCACAAGAAGCAAAGAAAAGGAAGAAAGAGAGTGGGTGAAACTCTTAGAGAATTTTAGATGAATCAACTAAATTATTTAAAGAACGATTTTATATACTGTTGTCATTCCAATAAAAGCATTTAATGGATGGATAATTTCTGACTTTAATGAACGAGCAATAGCAAAGGCCTTCTACTTTTTTGTTTTTGTGCCACTTAGATGAGGCATGTTGCTCTTTAAAATTACCATTACTTTTGTTTCTTCTGAACATTATTGGGTCTTATTTTTTCTTATTTCCTTTTTATTTAACTTTTTGCTTTTCATTGATTTATGGTCTGGAATGTTTACTACAGCAGTGCACACTTTACCTTTTGCTCTCAGAAAATTGCCATCAATAGCAAATAAACACCAGTTTATGTTTAGAGTCATTTTTATTTATTCAAAGGCTTTTGGGAGCAAGAGTTCACATATATATACATAATGAAGATCTGAAAAATAAATGCTATGATATATATATATATATATATATATAACTCAAACCCTTAAGTATATTTAAAATATTTTTAGCAAATGCTAGTTAGCTGAAATTTTATTAATGAAAACTTTCTAATATTGTGCTTATATATTTGTACTAATTTTACTGAATTTATTGTTTTCTTATAAAATAATATAAATGATAACAAACAGAACTAATAATTATGTGATGGAAATTCTCTCTTCTTAGTTCTAGGCTAACTCCCAGCCCATTTTCTAGCACCCGTTTTAATGACTAAAAATTTTCTCCACAAATGTCTTATCTTTGTATAAGTCTACATATATACGTGTATATGAATGTATTTTGTTTTCAGTGAGTATATCTGTTGAATATATTGTGTCTTTTACTTTTTTTTTACAGATGAGTTCATCTAAAAATATGGAAATTAATTCATATCCTACTATTTTACTTAATATATCTTAGTGCTCTTATCACATGAGAATGCCTTGATGTGATAAGAAAATTAGCCTAATTTTCTTAGTGGCTACATAGTATTTTTTGTGTGGATATAATAGCATTTATTTCTCAGATCTTTATTATGTTTTTAGTGTCTTATGATTATAAATGCTTCCGTGAACATGCTTCTTCATGTATTTTCACTTACATATGCAAAGCTATTTGTGGGATAAATTCCTACCTCCGTAATTTTAGGTCAATATGTTATTTGCATTTTACATTGTGATAGATATTGAGAAATTGTCTTCCAAATAGGTGTCAAAACTTTATAATCTTTCCCTACAGTGTATGAGAGTGCATGTTTCATGTCCGTTTGCTGGTACTAAATATCACCAAACTGTTTGTATATTAAATTAACTTTTGTTTAGTCCTTAAAGTGATGACCGTCAAATACCTAGAAGTACCTTCTTAACCTTTAATGACAATTCAAATGTGCTCATTATACTTTCAGTAGTATTTATCTTTAGAGTCCAATTCTTTGAAAAATATGCATAACTCATATACATAGCCCCTCTAATAATTAGAGCATTGGTTTAATCAGAGCATCTCATGTTGTATGTCATCCAGGATGACAAAGTTTATTATGTGTCTTGCTGCTTTTAATGATCTAGTGGCCAATTCTTTTACCTTCACTGATTCGAACTTTGTTTGGACTCCTAAATGGATCATGATACTCATCTGAGAATCAGAGTTGCTGAAATCAACCCTAATGAGTGAGTTTTTCTTAGCTGTGGAAGCTTTTCTAGACGATTCTTAACATTTTAAAGCATGACTGAGTTTTTACATTGTTTTCTGAGGTCACACAGATATTAAATAGCCAGAGTGAGAACCTGCCACTCACTAGCCAGGAAGACAATAGTGCTCCAATCTTAATTATTTATTCTGTGTGATGTTGAGCAACTGTTTTTCTTATTATTATTTTTAATGATAATTGGACTCTCTGGCTTGATAACTTCAAAAATATTTTGTTATGCTCAAGTAAATGTGCTTCAAAAACTGTACAGCTGAAGTATGCCTTCTTTGTAATCTCTGTTATGTTTCAATGTGGGAGATCATTAGAGGTTTTAACAAGGAATTCATCACTTACTAGATCCACTGAATATTTTGGGGTACTGGTTTGCTTACTTTTCTTCTTTACATTTGTGGACATTTAGCTTTTAAAATTGCATAAAGACCTGTAAAGTTTCCTATAAATTAAGAAAGCTATCTTTAGTCATTGTGAATATCAAGGAAATAGAATTCTTCATTTGTGTTTGTCTATTTCATTTTATTCATTTCTCCACAAAAGTCACAAATATGATAAAGCTATATTTTAAAATTATTGAGGATATTTTGACATTATTGATATTTCGTTTTCATTTTTTGCTTTTTTTTTTTTGCATGTTAACAACTGAATTTCCATTTCCTGAAACAGGAAAACTATATTTCTTTTCATTAAAGGGAGAAATATATTTAGTAATTACATTTTGTCTTATTTATATATATTAAAGGTCAAGCGAATATTACTGGAAATCTGGAAAAGTGGGCAAATTGGGTAATCAATCATATATGATGTCAAAAAATAAAGGAAATGTTATTAAGGTAAGAAGATACTATTTGATTCTTATGCATTCTGCTAAGCAAGAAGATATTCTGTTTTAGGTCTTGCATTTTCTTCTATACTCGGAATATGCTCTCCTTATTTTAACAACTTTGCATATTATTCAATTTTTGATTTGTTTTGTAGGGTAATATGCAACTTTCATTATTCAATTATGTTTTTGTTTTTCAGCTACAAACTGATTTCAAAATTTTACCTTGCAGTGAATTTGTCCATATTCCAAACTGAATTTTTCCATTCAGTGTGGATCTGGTTTAAAGTATATAAAATAGAACTCAATACTTCTAAACTAAGGTGAAAGCTAATGTTCTTTAATATAACAAATGAGAGACTTTATTCTTACTTTTATATCAAATTTGTTTAGTGTTTTATATTCTGCTTCAATACTAATTTATTATTCATATACTGTTGATTCCATGTGTAAATATACCCAAGGAAAAAAATGCTTTTCAGTTTCCCAGCTATAGAATTGCTGTTCCTTTACTGTATACTATAAAATATAATATTATATTGAAGATGAAAATCAGATAAGTGTTTTTACATAAAGAAAACAGTTTTGCTTCTGGATTCTTTAGTGCAAGATTCATGACTTGGTAAATATTAACTTACACAGCTTTTGTTTTTTATGTACCTATCATTAAACTTTCATTGGGTCAGTTGGAATCTACAAAGATCTTACTTGGCACTTCTAAAGTTTTTGGCTTTGAGAAAGCATTTTATTCTCTGGTGTCATCTATCTTAGGGAAAAATCAATTATAAAAGTTTTAACCCCCAAAATTAAAAAAACTTATCTCACTAGAAACAGACTATTTGTAAGACGATTAAAAGAATCTATAGGTCAGATGAAAGGAGGCTGAATTAAAAGGGTAGAACATATATAAAGAAAAATGTGGAACCATGAAAGAGAAAGAAAGGAGAAGAGGAAGTCAAACATATAATTGATATTACAGGCTGGATAGACTAAGAGACAGCATAAAGAAGGGACTCAGAAAAGTACAGGGTATACATTTAGGGTTTTGTTTGAATTTTCAAGAAAGTTGCAGTTAAAGGACTAAATGTACTCCCTAGGGATTTGTAAAAAGTGGAGAGGTATAAAGAATAAAGCTTAAAGAAAGCCAGTGTGTAAACTATATTGGCAAAGAGAACTGTAATATTCACTCAATAAGCTCAATAAGTGTTAATACCAGTCAACGGTTTAATTTCTTTTCCTTTCTTATCTCATTAAGTGCTTATATCACTCCTAAGAGGATGTTATTATTATTCCAGTTTCACAGATGAAATAATTTAACATCAAAAAAATTAAATAACTCACTCAAGGTCAAAAGTCAGGGCCAAGATTTAACATATAAGCTCTCAGGCTCGTCTAAGATAATTTGCCAGCTCCCTAGTGAAGAGAGATTGAGAAGAAAAAGAATGGCAGAAGTAAAATCGAAGTAGTTCAATGTTATAAGGACAAAAGTAAAGGAGAACATTTCTAGAAAATATGAAGCCAATAATGTCCAATATATTGTGTAGTGAAAAACGTTTTGAGTATCTATTTAGACCAGTGTTTCTCAAGGGGACAATTTTGCTTCGCAGGAGATATTTAACAATGTCTGGAGACATTTTTAGTTGTTAACATTGAGAGATACACTTTGTTGTTGTTGTTGTTTTTATGTGTGTTTTTTCCTAAAGATATATAGTGAATAAGGGCCAGGGGTGCTGCTAAACATCCTACAATGCACTTGAAAACCCCCACAACAAAGAATTATTTGGCCCCAAATGTCAGTGATGCTGAGGTCTGGAAACTCTGCATTAGATTATATAGATTAACATTCACTTAATCTTTCCAAGCCTCTATTACCATATTTGTAAACTTGCATAATAATACCTACTACTTCAAAGAGCTTTTGAGCAATGTCAAAAACTCTTTGAAATATGTGAAACCACTTTGTAATGATACCTAAACATTACATTAAAATGTCTATTCCTGGATAATGAAAATATTTAAAGGCCCTAAATGTGATGAGTGTGTCAATATTAAATAAGAAAGTAGATTTCAATTGGTTGAAAAGAAAAGGATGGGAAGCAGTGAGTAAAGACTATTGTTGCAACCAGCATGAAAGTAGAGGGTGACCTTTCAAGGGTTTAATAGAATCAAGGAAAGACTTTATTAAATTCTTTTCTAGAATTGGCAAGATGATGTGAGCCAGTTTGTAGAATGAAAGATGGACATCTTAGTAGAGGAGAGAGTAAAAATGTGGATGAAAGAGGTGCTAGTTGCTGGGTGTGTGGTCTTTGAAGGGATGGTTCATTAAAGAGGCCTTCACCAAGGAAGGAAGACATATTTTTTTTGTGTGAGACAAGAAAGGTGGAAGAAAAAACAGGTGGCAACGAAAATAAATTTTAGAGATTTTTTTGACAAGTGGTGAGGTAGGACACTGAAACATTTTAATAGGAAGATCTCAACTTTCTTAGGACAGTTGAAGACAATATCATCTTCTCAGGTGAATGAAGGGAAATGGGATTAATTTGAGTTCTTGGAAATGAAGAGATTTGGAGTAGCCGCTGTGGGAGTTGTGGTTGGGGATTAGTAGCAAATGAGTAAATGGATTGCCGAAGAACCATAAAGCCTACCGAGGTTGTTCAGCATGGATTTGTAGGAGACTCTATAATATTATTTTTATCACAGTGGTACATAGATATTGAAGGTATCAGAGGGAAGAGATAAGGTGATTGATGTTGGCACTGAAAAAGTTTTCAGTCTGAGATTTTGAAAGTGTGACTATTCAGAATGCTGCTTACGTGCCAGATTTGGTCATAATGGTGAGGTGGCTGAAGAGGCATTTAGATGTTCACAGTAGCCAGCATGTTGGAGGGTCTTCAAACCAGGATGTCAGGTGAACACGTACATTGAAGTCTCTAAGACTGTCACGCAGAAATGTGATGGAGAGAAATACTGAGCAGGTTGCTGAAGTTCAGGTGGAAGAGATCCTAGATATTGACACAGGCAATAAGTGGATGGTGGGGACCTACAGTAGAGGCAACTTTGCTGAATCATAATAGCAGAATCATATTCTGGAAGCAGCACTGAAGAGCAAATCGAAAAATTTTCTCTCTCCTGGTGTGTGAAAGGAAGTGGAAAGGAGCTAGGTCCTATGGGAAGTGCTTTGGTGAAGACTGTGTCTAAGTAAAGGTGGCTTTCAGTTGATGTAAACTTTTGACTGAAATATTTTTGGGAAAGGTTTAACGCATAAGATACATAAATGACTATTTAATAGAAGCTCCATGGAATGGCAGTAGGGGCTTGGAAGGAACGACAATTAGTACAGAATTGCAAAGTTTCAGTAGCTAATTGGGTTGACAGTGAGAACGTCTGAAAGATGACTTGTGGGAGAAGTTTGGGCTCAGTGTGGCAGATGAAGGCATTGGTGGGAGTTCGGAGGTATTTGTGAATGCCAGGGAGGCTGATAATGACAACATAGTCTGACCCCAGTGGCTTAGATAATATGTCTGTGTGGTAAATCCACTAAGATTTCCTGCCCCCTGATAGCGCCCCTTCAATACCTACTGGTGGGGGAGTCAGCACATGAATAAGTCATAGGCTTTAGTATATTAAGTTCCTGACATTTGTATATACAAACATATACAGATATCCATCTTTCTATCTATATGTATATATAGATATGCATGTATTATATATGTGTATGTACCTGTGTGTATATGTGTATATGTGTGTTTGTGTAAGTATGTGTATCCTTGGTTCAACCCTACCTCCAACCCTTTCCCAAATGGATAAAAATCAGACCTATGAGGAAATTCTATTTGTCTAAAAATAGCAGCTAGCAGTTTGTTCACTGAAATATTTTTATGCAATTTGAATTACTTGAAATAAATATGGCTGTGTTCATAGAGCAGAACAATATTAATCATAATAATAAAAACAAATTATACAATTTCCTGAATAATGGGTTCATTTTGCTTGGGCATATCTATCCATTCCATCCAGGGTAGCCTATAACCACACTAATCATATTTCAATTCAGATGTATCATTAAAGTAATCATACTGGATAATTTGGTTATGAAAAATGAGATTAGATTATCTGTAGCTTGTATAACATTAGCAGTTTAAAAATAAAAGTGTGGTTCATAGAAAAATTGATTATTTCAATCTTGTTTTCTTTTCTGCTATGTTTGGTACATAGCATCTGAGCAGTTACTTTGAAGAATGTGAAAAATAACTGCCCCTTTGAAGCAAAACCACTAGATTCACTGAGAATAATTAGGCCTACATTTTCAGATGACTGCAATTGGTACAGCCATAGATATAGAGGAAGCCATTGTTCTCATATTCTCACGTACAGATTGAGCAATTGAGCATGCAAATTGCAAATTGAAAACTAGGCCTGAATTGACAGTATCTATATAAATGCATACCATCCTTCATTCTCGTTTGTGTACTTTAAATGTTGGTTTTAATAAGATCAAGGCAAACATGTTCAATTGGCAAGTGTATTTTATTTCCTAAAATATTAAAATCCCCAAATTTTAAGTGAAGATTTATTTGAAATATCTAGCAGTGAATCTTATTTATTCAATTTTTTTTGACTAATATTTAGGAAAGTCAGGGATCACTAATAACACTTTTGAAGGATAAGTCTGTGATGCCTACACATGTAGTTCTCTAAATTGGGCAAGTAAAATAATATGGTTTCTATAGTAATGTAAGCAGAATAGATTAGTCACAATTCAGTTTAGATTCAGCTTACACAAATATTAGACTGTGTGTCTCAGAAAGAGCAGAAATAGAAAAGATGTATTAAACCTTTACAATATTTGAACACTAGCACTTTCCTAAAATCATTACATGATGACATATAATGATTTTTGTTTAAAAGACAATTTATGTTTTCAAAAATTGGTTTACGTATATTTTTAAAATTTATTT
>NW_012106042.1:938535-940048 GCF_000951045.1 Mandrillus leucophaeus | reverse complement strand
AAAAAAAAAGCTATAAAGTGAAAGTGAAATGAAAAAGTTACAGAAAATTATGACTTCTGACTGCTCTTTAACTTCTCATTGGTACCAATTTCATGAACATTTACAAAATTATGGTGAAATACATATAACATAAAGTGTATCAACTTAGCTATTTTAAGTATACAGTTTAGTAGCATTAAGTACATTAACATTGTTATGCTACCATCACCAGCGTTCATTCACATAACTGTTTTCATTTTGCAAAACTGAAACTCTATATCCATTAAACAATCACTTCCCCATCCCTATTCCCCCCAGTCCCTAGTAAATACTATTTTACTTTCGGTCTCTGAGATTTTGACTACTCTACCTCGTATAAGTAAAATCATACACTATTTGCCTTTTAGTTATTGGCTTATTTCACTTAGCATAATATCCTCAAGTCTTATTCATATTGTGGAATGACAGGATTTCTTTGTTTTGTAAGGCTGAATAATATTCCTTTGTATGGATGTGCCACGTTTTGCTTAATTGTTCATCCATTGGTGGACACTTGGGTTGCTTCCCCCTTTTGGCTATTGTGAGTCATACTGCTATGAACATAAGTGTACAAATACCTCTTTAAGACCTTGCTTTCAGTTCTTTTGGGTATACACCCAGGACTGGAATTACCGGGTTCCCATTCTCTCTTGAATTCTCTCCATTCAGTCTTGGGTCCCCACTACTATCCAGGAACTGTTTGTCAAGGTCAACCAGTGACTTCCACATTCTCATATACAATGGTCAATTCTCAGTTCTTAATGTATTCGGAATATTTTATAGTACAGTATCCCTCTCCTTATCGATGATTTTCTTCAGTTGGCTCCCTCTGGGACACTATGATTTCTTGATTTCATTTGACATTGATATCTGTTTCTTCTCTGTCTTCTTTGCTGGTTTTCTGTTTTGAACTCTTAATGTTGGAATGCCACAGGGCTCTAATCTTGTCCATCTATACTTACTCTTTAGCAGTATCAACCACTCTCTTGTCTTTAAAGACCCTATCTATATTGATCATCCCCAAATTTACACATTCACCTTATACCTCTCCCCTGAAATTTTGGCTCAGTCTACCTACTCAACACCTTTATATGAATGTCTAATAGGCATCACTATTTTAACGTGTTCAAAATTGAGCCTTTAATTTTTTTTCCAATAGTCTTCCCTCACAGTTTCCTCACATCAATAAATATCAACTCAAATATTACCTACACTGATAGCCCTTTATAAAATAGTAAAAGCTAATTTGCACTCTCCAGTTTTGTGAAGCTATTTCTTTTGTCTATGTAATATTGATCATCATTTAATATATATTTGTTTATTTTCTACTTATCTGCAATGTAAACTTCATGAGGGTAGAAGTTTAGTTTTGTTCACTGCTGTGTGCCTACCACCTAGAATTATGCCTGCAGTGTGGTAGGCACTCAACAAATATTTAATGAGTGAATTATTTATTTGAAACTATTTCATAATATAGACATTCTCTTAATTTAGA
>NW_012106042.1:933504-938445 GCF_000951045.1 Mandrillus leucophaeus | reverse complement strand
CACATAGGTAAAAAGCAGTTTCCTCTTCAAAGAATTTAATGATTATATATACTAATATTTGTATATTATGTTATAGTTTTAGAGAACTTAGCCATAATCATTTCTGATTTAAATCTATATTGTTAGGTTTATTTAATGGCAGTTTTAACTGGACTCTGAGTTAGAATGCTGCACATCTAATAAAGAGCTAATAACAATATTAAATGTAAAACCCTAGCTCTTGGTAGTAGAATATTCTTATTATTATATTATTTTATTATTTGATATGATGTTCGACAATAAGGAATCTTAAACAATTATTACTGTCCAGAAATTTGTAAAAATTATAAACATCTCAGAGACAGAAAGTCTTAAGTTAAAAGTATGAAAGCTTTTATTAATATGTCTTAAGTTAAAAGTATGAAAGCTAAAAGGTGCTTACAGGTTGAATTAAATTGTTGGGATCTGCTCCTAATGATCTGAAAAGGAATTATACAGGAGCTATGAGTCAGTATTTTTTGTGACTCCTACTCTGTGGTAAGCACTTGAGCCATGGAACTTGAAAGGTATGACACAAGTAGATAGAGCGTGACCTGAAAATAAAGGATCTATTTTTCAAGAAGGAAGGAAAAGTAAGAAGAAGGATGTCCCAGACAAGATAAGCAGCGTGTGCCTTGGCTGGAAACACATGAGAGTGACATTGTATGCAGTGATTAAACAGCTGATTTACCTGAGAAACATTGTGTAGACAAGCCAGAATTTAGAATAAAGAATTTAAACAGTCTTTTAAAAGATTTTAAGAAATAATGTTCTTTTATTTGAATAAAAATAATATCCCGTATTAGTTGTCAACACATAATAATAAGCTATTTAAAAATTCAAGTTAGGCAGATTTAATGAAATAGACCATGGTACTGTTAAACTCTGATGTTATCTTTTGTTCTTAGCATCTGTCATTGCATATGGTTATGCTGACTGGATAATTAGAGTGAATATATATATCTGAAGGCCACATACATGTATATGTGGATATATAAAAAGGAGATATATATATGTGTGTGTGTGTATATATATATATATTTCCCTGGCCTTCACCAGGGAAAATTGTGTATGGGAGATAGGAGTTAAGGGCTTGCGTTTTGGGAGTTTGAAACTCAACTTTACCTGTTATTAGCTATGTGACCTTCAGCAAATGACTTAATCCATCTTTTTCTCTGTTTCCTCATTTGTGAAATAGGTTACTAGGGATAATAGTAATCTGTACCTCAAAGTTATTACACGTAATGAGTTAATACATATAAAATATTTAGCATTGTGTCCAGCATATAGATGGAAGATAATAAACAGTGTGCTTTTGTTGTTGGCAAAATTTTTAATGACCTATCCATTTACATATATTGATGGCAAAGATGAAGCCCAAAAGTTCCAATTTTCTTATATATTAATTTGGCAAATGTGAATAACTTAATTAAACTCAAATGGATTCTGATGCTTAGCACAACTGATCTGGCATTCATCAGATTAACAAGGTATTTGTTAAAACTGCAGTTGGATATTCCATCATCGAGGAAGCATCTGTGGTGGAAAGGAGTCCTTATTTATATTTTTAGCATGTTTCTGCCAGTTGTCCAAACTGCCTAAAAAGATTTTCCAGTTGGAGTTCATTTTAGCTCAATTTGAATCCAAATATCCTTGTATAACAAAATATATAGGCTTACTCTGCAAGTCCAGCATTGATCTTCCAGTCTACAAATATTCGTTTGGCTACTTTTACTGAAAGTATGTTGTTAACAGATACTTGGCTTACAATTATATGCTGAAACTCATTTTCAGTTTTCTGCATTATAGTGTAAAAACAGTGCCAAATGTTTAGGGGAAATTCACTTAAAATTAGCAAGTTTTATTAAATAAAAATTATGCAGAGTATATTTTGAAATACATATTAATATAATGATATAACCATGTATTTATATAAAATTATCATTTTAAAGTTTATTTTACACTTAGAATATGGATTTAGGATAATGTTTTTATCATTTCTCCAGAAAAATGTAGCTCATGAAACAAGAATGGAAAGAGGGGACTAGTTTCTATGCTAGGGATAGTGTTTGTTTTTCTTCAGATTAAGTAAAAAGTCCATCCTGTTTTAGCTAATCACACTTGAAAAATATACATTTGGATTTTGGTACATACTAGACCATGCATTCATTTTAAATGCTGAATTTTATTTTATTGTGGATTTTATCAAGGTTTTTCAATACAAATGGTTCCTGACTTACCATTTTTGACTTACCATTTTTTGACTTTAAGATGTGTAAAAACAGTATGTATTCAGTAGGAACCATACTTCAAAGTTCAAATTCTGATATTTTCCCAGGCTAGTGATATGTGGTAAAATACGATGCTAGGAAGTTCATAGTCAGCCATGTGATCATGAAGGTTAAAGAAAAACACAAGATATTCAACAATTTATTATAAAATAGGTTTGTGTTAGATGATTTTGCCCAAACGTAAGCTAATGTAAGTGTTTTGAGCACATTTAAGGTTAGCTAGGCTAAGCTATGATGCTTAGTAGGTTAGTTGTACTAAATACGTTTTCAACTTATAATGTTTTCAATTTATGATGGGTTTATTGGGCAGTAGCCACATTGTAAGTTGAAGAGTATCTGTAACTGATTACTATTTTAGCTTATTGTAAATGATTAATTTAATGATTAGTAATGTGTGTTGTGGTTAAGAGCTTAAGCTTTGAGCCACATGGTAGGATTGAATTCCTGTCCCCACTGTTAGCTTTTATGACTCTGGACAAATTCTTCATCATTATGTTCCTTTGTTATTCTTCTTCATTATGGAGACACGATGATGATTGTAAATGTATAGAGTTGTTGTGAGGATTAAATGAGATAAAACATATCATATCACTGCTTTGTTAAAATTTATTATTATTATTTTTATTTTTATAGATTTAATTGGTACAAGTGAAGTTTTGTTAACTGGAGGTATTGCGTAGTGATGATGTCTGGGCTTTTAGTACCCACCATCTGAATGGGAACATTGTAGCCACTATGTAATTTTTCAGTCCCTACCCCTCTCCCACCCTTGCAATATATGGAGTCTCCGATGTCTATTTTTCTACTCTGTACGTCCATGTGTTTAGTTAAAACCTGTTGTTTAGCTCTCCCACTTACAAGTAAGATCATGCAGTATTTGACTTCCTGTTTATGAGTGATTTCACTTAGGATAATGGCCTCCATCTCGTTCCTTTCATGTTGCTGCAAAAGACATAAAATCATTCTTTTTCGTAGTGGAGTAGTATTCCATGGTACGTATCTTACAGCATTTTCTTTATCCAATCAATTGATGAGTCTTCAGAGAAGCTGTTAGGGTTTTCTAGTCATAAGATAACATCATTAGCAAACAGAAATAATTGAAATAATTTGACTTCCTTTTTTGCCAATTGAGATGCTTTTTTTTTTTTTTTTGAATCGGAGTCTCGCTCTGTCGCCCAGGTTGGAGTGCAGAGGCATGATCTCGGCTCACTGCAACATCCTGAGTAGCTGGAACTACAGGAGTCCGCCAACACACCTGGCTAATTGTTGTTGTTGTTTTTTGTTTGTTTGTTTGTTTGTTTGTTTTTTAGTAGAGACGGGAGTTTCACCATGTTAGCCAGGATGGTCTCGATCTGCTAACCTCGTGATCCACACGCCTCAGCCTCCCAAAGTGCTGGAATTACAGACCTGAGTCACCGCGCCCGGCCTGAATGCCTTTTATTTTTTTCTTTTGCCTGATTGTTCTGGCTAGGAATTCCAATACTATGTTGAATAGAAGTGGTAAAAGTAGGCATCCTTGACTTTTTGTAGTTGTTAGGGGGAATGTTTTAGACATTTCCCAGTTCAGTAAGATGTTGGCTGGGGTTTGTTGTCTTATGACCTTTATTATTTTGTGAATGTTTCTTCTGTGCCTAGTTCGTTGAGGGTTTTTATCATGGAGTGATGCTGAATGTCATCAGATGCTTTTTCTGCATCTACTGAGATATCATACAGTTTTGGTTTTAATTCTGTTTATGTGGTGAATCACATTTATTGGTTTGCATATGTTGAGACATCCCCCATCCCCTGGATAAGACCCACTTGATTATGGAGTAGTATCTTTCTGATGTGTTGTTGGATTCAATTTGCTAGTATTTGTTTTGAGAACTTTTGTATCTATGTTTGTTAATGGTATTGACCTCTAAACTTTATTGTGTCCTTGCCTAGCTTTGGTATCAGTGTTACACTGGCTTCTTAGAATGAGTAGGTAGTATTTCCTCCTTGATTTTTTTGAAATAGTTTCAGTATATTAGTATCAATTTTTCTTTTTATGACTGGTAGAATTTGCTGTGAATCTGTCTGATCTTGGCTTTTTTTGTTGCTGTTGTTCTTGGGAAAATATTTATTACTGATACAACTTCACTACTCATATTGGTCTGTTCAGAATTTCTGTTTTTTTCCTGTTTCAGTCTTGAGAGGCTATGCATTTCCAGGAATTTATCCATTTTCTATATGTTTTCTAGTTCGTGTGTGGAGATGCTCATAGTGGTCTCTGATGATCTTTTGTATTACTATGGTATCACTTGTAATGCCACCTTTATCATGTGTTATCGTGCGTATTTGAATCCTTTCTCATTTTTCTTAATTTAGCTAGTGGTCCACCAATTTCATTAATTTTTTCAAAGACCCAATTTTTCGTTTTGTTGATTTTTAAAATTTTTTGACTCAATTTTATTTATTTCTTCTCTGAGCTTTGTTATTTCTCTTTTTCTGCTAGCTTTGGGTTTGGTTTGTTCTTGTTCTGTCTCTTATACACATCTAGATGTGTATAAGAGACAGGAACATTGTAGCCACTATGTAATTTTTCAGTCCCTACCCCTCTCCCACCCTTGCAATATATGGAGTCTCCGATGTCTATTTTTCTACTCTGTAC
>NW_012106042.1:929378-933454 GCF_000951045.1 Mandrillus leucophaeus | reverse complement strand
CCTTTCTCATTTTTCTTAATTTAGCTAGTGGTCCACCAATTTCATTAATTTTTTCAAAGACCCAATTTTTCGTTTTGTTGATTTTTAAAATTTTTTGACTCAATTTTATTTATTTCTTCTCTGAGCTTTGTTATTTCTCTTTTTCTGCTAGCTTTGGGTTTGGTTTGTTCTTGTTCTGTTGTTGTTGTTGTTGTTGTTGTTGTTTTGTTGTTGTTCCTTGGGGTGTAATGTTAGGTTGTTGACTTGAGATCTATCTTTTTGATGTAGGCATTTGATGCTATATAGCCCGCTGCCCGTTAGTTGGTTGTGATAAAGGGGCTGGACTGATCCCGGGTCCCCAGCTGAACACTGGTGGGTCAGCGATGGCTATGTTGTGGGCCAGCCACCAGGAAGGGCAGAACATTCTGTAATGGAAACGCCAGCAGACAGTTTTGGGAGAGACTGACAGGCATGGGGTGCTTGATCTGAATGCACCAGGTCATGCGTTAGCAGTGGCAGAGCATGAGAACACCCAGCCTCCCCTCTTGCTCCCCGGCCCTGCAGACAGGAAGGGCACCAGTGGTCTCTGGGCAGGACTCAGACCCTTGGGGTATGGGCTCCAAGAATGGCACCTTAGTGCAGCTGCTCAGCACTTGGAAGCCTATGGGATGTCACATGAGTTCTAGCCATTCCTCTGTGTGATATCCAGACACCTCCCTATGCTAGTGTGGAGGCCTGTGGGGCTCCCAGATCTCTCCATACTTAGGATTGCATAGGTCCATGGTAGGAATGTGAAAGCATTGGAAATCCTTCACTTACTCCTTCCCTGGGTCCAGATCCCAGTGACCCCAAGCAGGAAGACCTATTTCTCTTTTCTTCACCCTTAGTGTCTCCCATCATCTCTCTGCTGAATTCTGGTGTTCTCTCGCAGGCAGTCTGTTTGAAATGTGAATATCTACTTGATACTTTGGCTCCTGTCTATAGAAAGACACACCCAAGGTACATTTAATCAACCATCTTGAACCTGTCATCCAATTTCCATTTCCTTTTCTCTTTCAGTTTTGCTTGGCACCATCATAGGTACAAAGTATTTTACATTATTTAACTTGTCCAACAATTTTAAAATTACATTTTTAAACATCGTAATTTGGAAGTTAAATATAAACTTGCCCATAATCATTTTATCAGTTATTAACATCACAGACATGGTAACATAGTTCCATCCAGTATTTTTTTCTTATACAGTATTTTTCAGTATTTTTTTTTTTCCTTTGGAGATACTAGTAAGAAAAATTTTAAAGCCATATTTTGAGAACCACCAGTAAAGGAGTACCTTCCAGGGAAGTGTATAGGGATTTTGGAGGGCAAAGAGTATGCATATCATTTGAAAGTAATTATGTTATGTAAATCCATACGGAAAGATAAAATAACTCATAAAAATGAAGGATTATTCACCCAGAGATAATACTGTTTAGTTTTTACCAGGTCAAGAAGTTTGACCTGAGGCTACTGGTTGTTTTATAATTTATTCAGAAACTATGCATACATCCATGCATCTAAAATATACATCTAAAACCTACATTAAAACTACTACATTTATTTTGTTATAAGAATAATTAGTGTTTTCAAATTAGTTTTCCTCAAAGAGTTAAGTCTTAACTGGGACAACTAGTCCCTTAACTAGTCCTAAGCCTGGGATAGGCTTCTCAAATCTGATGATATAGGTATTTAATTAGAGAAATAAATATTTAAAACATGACATCTTTATGCAAACACTTTCTAAAAATCATACTCTTTTATAAGATTACGTAATTTTTTAAAAAAATATCTTTTTAGGTATGCCTTGAATGTGGAGAAGATTATTGTTCAGGATGCTTTGCTAAAATTCACCAGAAAGGGGCACTAAAGCTCCACAGAACAACTCTTTTGCAGGTATGGCTTTCTAAAATGATTTACATGTAGTGTGTTTATAAAATGTTTTCACATAAAGACATTTAAAATGTGTTTAGTTATGTAGACCTCAGGATGATTTACACTAATTTCTAAAATTCTATTATATACAGACAATCCTGAGGTATATCTTAAAATTGTTTTATTGAACACTAATCTAGACTCTATTTTACTAGTTAAACTGTTTTAATGTAGTTGCAGAAACAGCTTAGAGTCTTCAGATTATGTATTCTGACTGTGAAATTGACACTTAAAAATTAGACAATATTTTTATCGTGTTTTTAAATGAGCACATAGGTTATTTTAAGTATTATTTCTACGGTTTTTAGATATAAATCTCTTATGTTTTCAAGTTTATTTAAAAATTAGTTCTTATTTACCTTGCCCATTATTATTTAGGAAAGCTTATCTCTCAGGTTTCTATTTTTCCTTCTGTACATATAAGGACCTTGTATTTATCCTTATATGATCATTGATTTTGGAAATGCCTAAACTCAAACTCTGTCAAGTGGCTTTAAGATTCTAATACTTAAACTACAAATACGGTTAGATATAGACACGGCATTACACTAATTACAGTTAGTGATGCATTGCTTTGTCATAGATTTTATTCATTTTATAGTAATTTATTCAACAAATATTTATTGAGTACTTCCTAGAAGGCAGGGTGTGTGCTAGGCAGTGACCTTACAGAGATGAGTAATGGTAGGATCCTACTCTTAATTAGTTAAGGGTTTTAATATTATCTGTAGGCAAAGGAATGGAGATAATCAGATCTGTGTTTAGAAAGATTACTGGTGAATTTCAATCTTTACATTTACCTCAACATACTGATAAATATCAGTAACCATCAAGGGTGCTGATGACCCAAATAATGATAACCACAGAACATAAAACATACCTAACTAATATTCACCAAAGTCAGTGACTTTTGAGTGACCACTCAATGTTTAGAGCTTCTGGGCAGAAAGGATGAAGGGAAAAAAAAAAAACAAAAGCCAACCTGATACTTGCCTCTCTCATGGTATTACAATCAGATAGTCATAAGAAATGAAAATTAATTGATATAGAAGTGAGTCTAATTGTTAATATATGAATAATATTGAATTTAACTAAAGACATTCTACTTTGAAGATAAATACTGTAATATCATTACCACAGACGAGTTCATATTAGGAATTTTTCATTCAATGATTTATTCAGCACATTTTCTGAGTTATCACTCAGTGACTTTAAGCCCTATGCTGGCTGATATAAGAGATACAAAGAAGAATGAGACATGGCTCCTTTCCTTCAGTATCTGAGCTTCAAGATTTATCCAAGTTTGATTTTCTTCTTCTTGCTCTCTCTCCCTCCCTGTCTTCTCCTCTCCCTCCTACATAATTTCAAAGGGTAGACTTTGCCATAATATAGCTTATTGTGATCCAGATGCAGATATGACACCAGTTGAAATCATAATTACTAAAAGTAACATGACATACAATATGCTTTATAAACATTGAGCATTATTTTGTTTTATGCTAATGTTTTTAAAGTGTATGTATCCTGTATCTTAACAGAAGAAAGTGATCATTGCAGGTTGGAAATTTATCAAATTCCAAAGGTAGACTGGATTAAATTAGTGAGAAAGTATCTACCAAATATACACTTCATTATATATATACATATATAATGTATATATAATATATACAATGTATGTATAATGTATCTATATATAATATATACAATTATATATAATGTTTATTTTTTTGTACAAATTCCTTCAATTTACATAGTTCTTTTGCACAGAACATTTATGGCAATCTACATACTCCTTCTGCTCCCTTTCCATCTTTATTGAGCCATAATTGACAAGAAAAAATGTGTACAATTAAGGTGCATAATTTGATATTTTGACATATATATATATATATACACATTTTGAAATAATCTCCAAATTCAACATAATGAATGTTTCTATCACTTCACATTACATCACTATTTCTTTCTTTCTTTCTTTCTTTCTTTCTTTCTTTGTTCCTTCCTTCCTTCCTTCCTTCCTTCCTTCCTTCCTTCCTTCCTTTCTTTCTTTTCTTTTTCTTTCTTCTTTTCTTTCTTTCTTTCTTTCTTTCTTTCTTTCTTTCTTTCTTTCTTTCTTTCTTTCTTTC
>NW_012106042.1:915292-929328 GCF_000951045.1 Mandrillus leucophaeus | reverse complement strand
TCTTTCTTTTCTTTCTTTCTTTCTTTCTTTCTTTCTTTTCTTTCTTTCTTTCTTTCTCTTTCTTTCTTTCTTTCCTTCTTTCTTTCTCTCTCTCTTTTTCTTTTTCTCTCTTTCTCGCTCTTTTTCTCTCTCTATTTCTCTTTCCTTCGTTTTCTCTCTCTCTTTCCTTCTTTTTCTCTCTTTCTCTCTTTTCTTCTTTCATGGTAAGAACATTTAAGATACTGCCAGCATTACATTCTTTGGTTTTGATTGCAGAGGAGGGGAGGTTGCTAAGCCACAAATAGTAAAATGATATTTAAGTTCTTGATAAATAAAATAATGTTAAGTTCCTAATAAATGATATTTAAGTTCCTAAAAAATAAAAGGTATTTTTAAATAATTATATAATCTTATAATGATTTTTAGAAAGTGTCTGCATAAAGATATCATGTTTTAAATATTTATTTCTCTAATTATATACCTATATCATCATTTATTAAGCTCTAATAAATGAGTTTAGAATACTCATTTATCTCTAAAAGTTAGCATACATGGATTCCATAATATGTACACAAATCAAAGAGCTTGGCAAGGAACCATGAATCTTTGAAAGGTTTCTTCAAATATTGCGATTCTTTTACATATATAAATTTAAAGTTAAATACAATAAAGAACCATGTCTCTTCCTTGTTTATGTTACTACTTTATGTTTCCACACTATCTGTGGAGAGCAAAGTTGCTACTTGGTGCTTTTGTTGGGGAGAGTCCTGGAAAGTGTATTGTCTACCAGGGAAGTGGAATTGTGAGGTTGGCACTTAGCAAAGAGCATACACAGACCTCCTGTGCTGGGAGCTAAACCTATAATGATGTTATTCTCTTTTTTATAACATTATTTCACCTAACGGAATTGCTAAGGAGTAAAGTACTTTGAAGGAGACAGCTTTTTGGTTCAGCTAATTCTTAAAGCAAATTTGTCCATTTATTCATAAAACAAAAATTTTAAATTAAAACTTTTTTTTAAAATTTAGATTTTGCATGTATGTGATTTCATATAATATTTTTCTTTCTGTGTCTGGCTTATTTCATTTACTGTAATGTCCTCCAGGTTTATCTATGTTGTCAAAAATAACAATATCTTCTTTTTAAAAGGTGAATAATATTCCATTTTTTGTATATAGGTGTAAGCAACTGTGTGAAGTAGTGGATATGTTAGTATGCTCGATGGTAGTTATCATTTTACATGTATACTTATGTCATGTGCATGTACATGCATATCAAAACATCATGTTGCACATTTTTGTGTACTTTAAATATACATAATAATAAATAAATTAGATAGATGATTTTTGAAAGAAACAATTTCAAATTGTACTACATACTCCCTCCTGTAAATAGAACACAGTGAACAGTTTCACTATATGTGAGTGTCTCATGCCCATTATAATAGCCACCTTTATTATAAGAAATAAAATAAGAAAGAGGTCTCAAATAGCTGATATAGTGTTTATGATGATATATTCCCCATCAGAAATTCACTGTTCTGCTTAGTACTTAATTTTTCTCCTTTATTCTGGTCTTGCCCATTCTCTGTCATCATTTCTTGACTTTAATCAATTGTCTTGTAGCTATCTGCTATTTTCTTTCTATCTCGATTCTCTGTTTAATCTTTCACTTCTTTTTTCAGTCAACATGTTTTTTTCTCTTGTTTTTATCATTTTCCTATGCATTTAGTTTTTGTTGTTGTTATTGTTGTGCTTTGGCTTTGATGGCCATTTGGTCAAATATCTCTTTTTGTTTAGCTCTCATTAACCAATCATGTAGTGGTTTTAGTTTTTTATTGTTTTGTTAACCATTAAAGTCATGAGGCTTTGTTGACTGCTGAATTCATTCCTAATTTGAGAAGTTAGGGAAGACATCTGATAGATGAATATTAAGCATTGCTATATAAGAAGCAAGTATTCTAAGCTAACAGTGATTACACTTTATATTCTTTAACCTATGCTGTCATTTGTGCTTAATATAAAGTGTAGCCAAATTTGATAGTTGTAAACTATTTCAGCCTTTATCCGACAGCCCAGTAGGTCCTGTGAGTTTAGTCAGTAGGGATCATTTTGTACCAGCGTGTCTTGTTTTACTTAAGATTCCTGAAAAATTGAAGGCAAATATTTACATGTTGACTAGTATTGTAATTTCAAAGGGCCTTTCCTTTGATTTATGATTGATTTGTACTTGGCAGTGATTCAAAACACTTCAAGTTTCTTTGCCTTTTCCAACCTCTGTTAAATATTTAATTAACTGAAAAATGAAGCATAAATGCATGAGAGGGAATTACTAAGAATTTAAGTTTTACTTCTACATGTAGAAAGATTGTTAACACTAAGGGTTGAAACAAAAGTTATTTTCAAATGAGAAACGAGGTCTTAATACGTCAGGCATTCCTATTTCCTTTTAACAATTTAAGATCAGACAGAAGAGACAATGTTAATCAGAGAGAATAGAAGATGAGGGAACACAAACAAAAGGCATTCTATTTGTGAAGTATGACATGCACAAGGGGAGTTAGATTAAGTAAATCATTAATAGATTATGGTAAATATGTTTTCTTAATTGGAATGAAAAGTGTCTTAACTGAAGAGGAGAAACCTTGGGAAGGTGGGTAGTATTAATGAAAGAAAAAATAATTAAGGTAGAATTTCCATGCAGTTTTGGTTACTGTAACCTTGTAGTGCAGCTTGAAGTCAGATAGCATGATGCCTCCAGCTTTGTTCTTTTTGCTTAGGATTGTCTTGGCTATATGGGCTCTTTCTTGCTTCCACATGAAATTTAAAGTAGTTTTTTCTAGTTCTGGTTAGAAAGTCAATGGTAGCTTTGATGGGAGACCACAGAAGGGGCAGAGTTGAGAACACACAGTTCCTTCTCTCAGAGTTACCAATAAGATTGAAATATGTGGATGACAAGTAAATGTTCTCTCAAAAAGGAATTATCATAAAGTCACATGATTTTTGAGTCGAGGTATGTGAATATTTTGAAAAAAAGCATGAATTTTCTATTTGTATTAGTTAATGTTATACTTAAGAAAAATAAAATATTTTAAATGTATGTGAGCAATTGAGTATTGTCATATTTTTAACTTATTTCTTAAATATGAATAATGCATATTCCTTATACTACAAGTGTGTGTTCATTGCCCTTCAGTGATTGTTATCACCTGGCATTTCTTCTATCAAAAGTTTTAAAAAACTATGTTGCTATCGACAATCATATCTTCTGATAAATTTTAGTACCTGTGAGAAGGACTCTTTTTTGTCTTGTTCATCACAGTATTCTCAGTGCTTAACATTGTACCTGTCCTGTATAAATCAATTTTTTAAGGAATAGAAATGTGAATGAGTCCTTAGTGGTTCGATTAAGCTTCCAAAACAACTTAGAACTGTATTTTAGGGCAAAATTTATTTTTCCCTGAATTTCGAAAGTAAGGGAATTTTTTAACCAAGGATTGGAAAATTAAAAGGATTTATGCTATGTTAAGTTGTTAAATTAGTGAAGGGTTAACAAAAACTTTTCCTCCCAAATGTGAGAATTTGACCTTTAATTAACTTTCTTGCCCTTTCCTTGGGAAACAGATAAAGGTAGTCATGTCAACTACGTTCCTAGGCAATATACTTATGGTAAGTGCAACCTCTACTTAACCTCTACTTGGCAAATTACATCTAAACAAGGAGAACTATACATACTCGAAGGAAGATATAGCTCCCTTTGTAATGGGCTTTGTAACTGAAACATCCACTATGGAACTAGCTCTGGAGCTGAGGTGGGGATTGGCTCTGGTGGAAAGTAAGGTTTCTAAATCAGGTGTGTTCCTTATCTACCTGAGCTGTACTTCTGCTTGAACTCTTCCAAGACTACCACCAAAAAGGAACAACTGATGCTGTCCTGCTGGCAAACTATTATTCCTGTCCTCATCCTTCTGAGTAGACTGATGCCAAGAGTGATTTGATGGTAGTCTTGAGATTTTAAAGGTTTAGTTAACACAGACAGACTCTGTGGTGAGTATGGCATTTAAGTCCTTGATGAGTCAGAATTTCAAACATAGAATGGTAGGATAGCCAAAAGACAAATGAAAAACACTTGTCCAGGAATCACTGACAAAAAGTTTTTAAGAACAGCTTTATTGCTATATAATTCATATACCACACAATTCATTCATTTGCAGTGCACAATTCAATGAATTTTAGTATATTTACAGCTAAGTGCAACTATTAGCATAATTGATTTTAGAACATTTTTGTCACCTCAAAATGAAACCCCACACTCTTTTGCTCCATCTTCTTCCTATTCCCCTATATTCTGGAGACCAATACTACTTTCTCTCTCTCTAAATTAGCCTATTCTGGACATTTCATATAAATGGAATCTTGTCATATGTGGCCTTTTATGACTGGCTTCTTTTACCTGCATAGTGTTTTCAATGTTCATCCATGTTGTACCATCTCTCAGCATTCCATTTATTTTTATGGCTGAAAAACATTTCATTGTTTGAAATAGCACATTTTGTTTATTCATTCATCATTTGATGGATATTTGGGTTGTTTCCACCTTTTGGCTATTACAAATAATGCTGCCATGAACATTTGTGTACAAGTTTTTGTGTGGACATATGTTTTTATTTCTCTTGGCTAGATACCCAGTGGTGGAATTGCTGGATCATATGGTAACTCCATTTTTAATTGTTTGAGGAAATGCCAGACTGTTTTTCAAAGTGGCTGCAGCATATTGCATTCCAATCAGCCATGTACAAGAGTTCTGATTTCTCTACTTCCAAGCCACCACTTGTTATTATCTGACTTTTTGGTCTAGCATCCTAGTAATGTGAAGCAGTAGCACATCGTGGTTTGGTTTGCATTTTGATGACTAACGATGTTGAACATCTTTTCATGTACTTGGTGGCCATTTGTATATCTTCCTGGGATTAATTTTGACAAGAATTTTTAGAAAACCTAGATGTGGGATAGTTCAGTAGCCTGCACTTTAATGAAGTTATATCTGTGGTAATTACTTTTAGATGCCAGTTCTAAGAAAAGCTAGGGAAGGGGAAATAAAGATAATTGAAAGAGGTAGGGAGAATGGAAAGTAGAGTTAATGAAGAGTTGGGAGAATGTAAGTGGCTTAGTGAGTATATTACAGCAGCAAATGACAGAGCAACCGACACAGTAGAGAGGGTAGCTGCAGTACAGGGTCTTAACCCAGAGATGGCATGAATCAACCTTAAAGGGAGAGGTGGGTGTTTCTGTGATGTTTATGCTGAAGAAATTTTGAAAGATCATATTTATATATGCAAGTTCAGAAGCTTGCAGGGCTACTATGAAAATCACATTAAATGCCAACAATTATAAAAGTATTCTGCTCATAGAAGGTGCTCCATACATTAGGTTTTATCAGTCAGGATACAGTATTAGTAGGAATTCAACCCCATTCCTATACTATCTACATTTAAAGCCCAGAAAACAATGTAATATTAATGATGAGTCCAAAGGATTCACGAAAAGATTAATTTTGTGTTGAGGGCTGTTTTCTTTTTTTATTACAGCTCTCTATATAATAATATATAGAGCTATATATTTCATCTATAATTAATAGACAAAAACTGCACATCTTTAATGTACACAATTTGATGGGTTTGGACATGTGCATATACTCATTATATCACCAGAATAATGGTGATACATACATCCATCACCTCCAAAAGTTTCCTGTGTCCCTTGCTGGTTTTTTTTGGTAAAAACACTTACCATGGACCAGGAAGGTATTATGATAATTGAAATAAGGAAGTTACAGAAGGACAAATATTACATAACTCTGCTTATATGAGGTATTTTAAACAGTCAAATTTATAGAAGCAGAAATTAGAATAGTGGTAGTTAGTGGATAGGGGAAATAGATATTGTTCAATGGGTACAAGGTTAAAGTTAGCAATATAAATAAGTTCTAGGTGCCTGTTGTATAACATAGTACCTATAGTTAATAATACAGATGTATGCATGTAGGGGTGTTTTTAAAAGCATTATAGTTACACATATTTTGGATATGTGTAGGCTTTTGTATTTAAAAACCCCATTCAGTAAAAGTTTTAGAGCTCAGTGTATCAGAGTATATATAAAAATACAGTCTTCCAATTTATTCATACATAGAAGATAATAGACTCTCAATTTTGGAGGGGACCATAAACATCACTAGTCTAACCCACTGTCTGAACCTTTAGTCAATCATATTAATGCAGAATATTTGAGGGGCTTTTATAATTGGCAGGTGCTACCTATGTTATCGCATGAATTTTTTCATGGAACCTGACAAATTTTTACAGTAGTTTATTGGCTATATGTTATGTTCATGGGTCTTTATGGGATACCAGTTATCTAATTGTCATATAACAGCAATACTATATTTAAAAACCAAATATAACAAATTATTGATTGCTACTTGTTAGTAAGTTTATTCTGCTATACCTAAAAATGTTATTCATTTCATTGCATATGAAATTTCTTCCTTATGTAGTTCAAATAAGCTCATGATTTTTTCATAGAATCCGACAAATTTTACAGTAATTTTGCTTGCTATAATATACGTTATGTTCATTGGTCTTTATGGGATACTAATTATCTAATTGTGATATAACAGCAATACTGTATTTAAAAACCAAATATAACAAATTATTTATTGCTATTTTTTAGTACGTTTATTCTATCATGCCTAAAAATGTTATTCATTTCATTGCATATACAATTTCTTCCTTATGTAGCTCAAATATGAATAATTGCTGAAAGCAGTTAACTCATCTGGATGCAATATACTTGTAATATTAATTGAAAACAATTGCAGTACTTTCTAAGATAATTAATATAGTGCATAATTATATGGCATCAAAACTGCAAATAGAAAGCAAAATTACAGGTGTGAATTTCTTATGTTATTTTCTTGTTGCTATTCTGTCTCACTTCTGAGATTGCTTTCTAAGTAGAATTTTGTAATATAATAAAAATTGAAAGGTACAGTTATTTAAATCAAAATCCAATGTTATTATGTTTCCTGAGACCAGGTGCTTTAAACTTTTTTGACAATATGTTACTTTTTCAGCTATTACATTTATATGTTGTCTTATTTTAAAATATTTTAACTGGATTAGATATGTTTTATTTCATTATTTTTGTGTTATTTTATAAAGTACTAAATAAGAGTCCAGATTGAATCCAGATTTCATGTTATTTTATAAAGTACTAGATATTGAGTCCAGTTTTATTTAATCTATCTTTTAAATAATAAGGTGCATTCATAAACAGGAGCATGTGTCCAGGTCCTTGTTTTTTTTGCCACTCTGTGGGTCAGGGAGGAGTAATAATACATAAATCTTTAATTAATAAAACCAGATAGAAATCAGACCTTTAGAGGAAAGGTTAATCTAAGAGTCTTTTAAGTACTAAAGTAATACTTACATGATGTTGGAATAAGCAATAAATTTCAGCCACATGAATTTCACATTTGCAGGATTTGATTTCTGTCTAGCTTGTAATAAGTAGTTTTTTATACCCTTGATATTTCTGTACCACTACTCATGCAAATACCATATCTGTTTTTAGAAATATGATGAGCAGAACTGGATTTAAGAACATGATTTTGCTGTTAGTTCTTCCATTGCAATTTTATTTCATCTAGTAAATATTTATTTTCCTCTTGTTTCTCTATGTGTTTAGATGGGGGCTTTTCCTCAAATCCTGTTTTTCTTTTCCAGTTGTCTTCTATATAGAAATTTCTTCCCTTTGCTTCTCTACCTTTTCCAGTTGGCCCGAAATTTACTGCCCCGCACCCCCAACACTTTCTTTTTGTTCTAGCAGTAGATGAAAACTTTGATCCAATCATTTAGGGATAGCTTCGTTCAATTTTCAGAGAGAATTCAGACTTGACTATGATAAAGCCTATTTTTAGGCAATAAATGTGGTCTAAGACTATAAAGATGGATTCATAAGAAAAGCAAAGTAATAGTTTGCTTTAAGAATAGAAAACATATTTTAATAATGTAAAACATTGAGAGACAATGCTCATCTTTTTCATTCTTGTTTAATGGATTAAGATGTTCAAAATTTTGTATTTTTATAAGAAAATTACTTTTATTTTGCAAAGATATTTTTACTAAGTGGAAATTTGATGGTTTTATTGCATCCTGCCATAGGTCCATGATACTTTGAGGAATTTATTTGCTTGGTGTAGCTAGTACCTGCTTGGTGTAGTTAGGTCTATGATAATATGAGTAATTTATCTACTTGGTGTAGTAATTTCCTTATAGCTCCCAACTTCTCTGATTTAGTCTATTTTGTTATTATTGATTTTAGATCATAGGATCCTCATACTCATAGTGCAATGTATTCCATGTAATGTGTAAATAGAAATATCCTGGCAAAATAATCTGTACAGGTTTCTTTGGATAAATAAACCTTAGCAAATGTTTTGATGACTTCTAATAACAGAGTTGTTTTACTACAAATTAAAGCATAATTTTTTAGTATACAGGTGTTGCTGCCACAACACGATATATGATTCTTGATGGATGAAGCCGGAAGCCATCATTCTCAGCAAACTAACACAGGAACAGAAAACCAATCAACTCTCACTCATAAGTGGGAGTTGAACAATGAGAATACGTGGACACAGTGAGGGAAACAACACATACCAGAGCCTTTCAACGCGTGAGAGGCGAGGGGAGGACGAACATTAGGACAAGTACCTAATGCATGCAGGGCTTAAAACCTAGATAATGGATTGATAGGTGCAGCAAACCACCACGGCACACGTACACCAATGTAACAAACCTGCACATTCTGCATATGTATCCCGAAACTTAAAATAAAAACAAAACAAAACAAAACAAACATTTCTCATTTGGAAAATCGCCCACCTAATTAACAGGGCTTGAGGGAAGATTGGGGCTAGGAGAAGGCCACTCAAATTTGGGTTATGGTGCTTTGTAACCAAAACCCAAACAAAAGCAGTTAACAAATCCTAGTTAAAACACTAATGCATACTTCTTGAGGGTTTGTTCTTCCTTCTTGGTGTTGTAGTTCCTAGTAGTAATTCACTTCTAAGAGAGATTATTTTTACCAAAATGGAGAATCTAAATCAAGATACAGCCTCCTTTATTTATCTGATGCTTTAAAGTCAGAGGTGTCTTTACAGCTTCTTTGTGCTCATAGTTTTTCTAGATGGCTTAACTTAGTTAAATGCAGGGTTGTTGAAGTCCCTAAAACAGTCAGATCTTACACGAAAGGGAGGTACTTTTATATATTTTTCAGGTTTTTTTCTTAACAGTTTTCATATATTGTTAAGATTTTGGCTTTAGTTGTAAGAAAGCTTGCCCCTGATTGCTTCAAAACAATAATAAGTTGGGGAAAAAACCCTTAAGAATCAATAACACTCTGGAGTTATACTGGCATCATTGCCCTATTTACCAACTGCATATAAGGTAATTCACATCAAAGAAATCAGAACAAATTGTATTTGGGAAAATATTCTTGATATGAAAAGGAAGTGTTTTCTCAAAAGTCAGGCCAAAAAAAGATTTATATAACATATATAACAATTTTAAAATTCCCATTAGTCCATAACTTGATCATCCTGAAATAATTTTGTAAATAAAGCCTTCCAAGTTCCAATCATATTGAACAATCACTGCAACCAATGAGTTTATGTTACTTGAGTGCTGCTATAACACAATTTTTTCTCTCTGTGTCTATATGTGTGTTTCTGTCTCTACCTGTATATCACTTTGTCTAACAAACTCAAATGAAATAACAGAACTCTTCTGCAGAGTTTAGAGTTTTCAGTTTTTAATTCAAGGCTGTGGTTACAATAAATCTCTTCTAAAATTTTGTGACTGGAAAATCAATGCAAGTTAACAATAGGAAAGGAGACATCCTCACTCTTTTCCCCCTCAAACTTGCAAAGTAATATAGGTCTAAACTGTGTGTGAACTTTTTTTTTTTTTTTTTTTTTTTTGATCTGGAACTTCTGGATCACTTAAGGTGACATGGCTATGTCAACATGATTATTAATATTTATTGCTGGACAGCCAGAGTTTTGGATGATGATGGTAGTTAGAGTTTTGAAGCACTGACTCTACCATAAAGTGTATCATTTTTCTAACTAAACTAAAACTTTTATTCTTGGACTTTAACTTCCACAAGGTGCCATCCATTCCAAAATGCTATAAAATATCAACCCTCTTTACTTTGATTAATGATACATTGTCAGAGTGATGAATTCTTCTAGAGTGTAATTTGAAAGATAATATCATTCTAGGTGGGAAAAAAGTTTAGGTGAGAATTTAGAACACTTACCAGATGAAATCCTACCATCATACAGTGTAGTGAAGGATGTGGGGGAATCTGGAAATGCTAGCAGTAAATCACATCTTTTGGCTCTAGTTTAGCTTCTATCCTATAGTGAGATACATGATTTACTCTGTGCCTTGAAGGTTGTTTTGGTTTGATTTTAAAACATTTTTAGCATGTAGAGCAGTTGCACAGGTAATTTTATACATTTTCAATTTCTTCCTCCTCTTATTGTTACCTATTAGTACTTCACATTTAAATTTTTATACTTAGAAAATGGAAAGAAAACTATCTGTGGTTTGAGTTTTAACATTCAAAAATATTTTATTAATATATGGTACAGTGTTATGATACTTAATATATATAGTTGTCTATGACAAATATTTTCTAAAAATAACCTTCATATTCTTATTCATTGGTTGTTACTCAAAATGATTATTATTATATTATTATGTGAAAGGTAGTGTGCTTTCTGTTCTAAATCTAGATATGTTCTTTTAAGAAAAAACAAAGTTTACAGGATATGTCCATTTAAGAAAAGACAAAGGTTATAGGATAAAAACTGTTAACAGTAGTCCCTCTGGGGAGTACTATTTTGCTATAAACCAGATTTGTATCAAATTCTGGCAGGTATTTAGATTGACTCGTGATCTGAGTCTGACAATGTCCTAGATAAACTCTTTTTTTCTGAGATGGAGTCTCACTCTGTCACCCAGGATGGAGTGCGGTGGCACAATCTCGGTTCACTGCAACCTCCGCCTCCCCAGTTCAAGCGACTCTCCTGCCTCAGCCTCCCGAATAGATGAGACTACAGACATGTAGCAACATGTTCAGCTAATTTTTTTGTATTTTTAGTAGGGATGGGGATTTCACCATTTTAGCCAGGCTGGTCTTGAACACCTAACCTCAAGTGATCCTCCCACCTCGGCCTCACAAAGTGTTGGGATTACAGGCATGAGCTACTGTGCCCAGCCTAGATAAGCTTTTATCAGCTCATGTCAATATAATCAAACTATAGTTATATTGATTCTTTAGCAATAAATGAACTTCAAATTTTAATCTGTGTTCTAATCCTCATTCTTTTAGATACCTCTCACATTTTCCCTGCAGTTCAAAAACTGTGACTTAGCCTAAGTCACACAGCTTGTTATGTGGTGGCCAAGTCTGGGTTGAAATTAAGTCTGTTGAGTTCCAAACCCACAAACCCATGCTCATAGATATAAAATAAAATGTACTCTATGTTAGTGGAACCTATTTTCAGCAGACAAAGTATGCTTGAAAATAGGAGGAACCTCCATTTCTTAAATTTTTTATATGGTATGACTATGATTTATTTCTATATACTTGATCAAATATAAAAATAGGCAAAAATAAGTTAAAAACAGAGAAACAAACAAAACTAAATCCCTTAATCCTTGCATATGCAATTGAATACAGAATTAGAGTTTTGTGAATTTTTAAAGCAAGGAACAATGTTCAAATCTGTTAGAGACAAAATTTAATATTTTCAGTTTCAGGAAATCAAAGATAAAACACATTTTCTGTATCACAAAGACTAACATAAATCTAGTAGGGAAAAGGCTTAATTAAGCTAGAATAGATAATTTGACACTATTTCAAGTTATGACATTTTGTAGCTGTT
Organism: Mandrillus leucophaeus; assembly: GCF_000951045.1. NCBI lineage: Eukaryota > Metazoa > Chordata > Mammalia > Primates > Cercopithecidae > Mandrillus > Mandrillus leucophaeus. The sequence continues at coordinate 917,331 of NW_012106042.1, read as the reverse complement.
GGACTTTGGCCTAAGCTTTCTGAACTTGAAATTCCTTGTCTATGTAATGGGATCATAATATCTGTTCTCTTTCCTTGTATGATTGTTCTAAGATTAAGAAAGGTAAGGTATATATACACAGCCTTACAATGGAGAAAAGTAATGTTTAAGTGTATGATGTTCTAGAAAAGAAAGTTTCCATTTATTTGCTTTGTATTGATTTCAGTTATATACTAAATTAGCAGAACTTTAAGATATTCAGATATAGAATTCTATTTTATCAGTTACCTGTGATGTTTATCTTATTTTTTAGCATAAAAAAATTGGGTTTTTTCACTGTTTCTGATTCTCTTAATATATTACCTAAAAATGTTGTAACAATTATTGTAATATTGATAGCAGGATTCATTTTAGGACAGAAATAATCTTTGTTTTGTGTTATTTAAACACATATTTGAATTATAATTCTATATAAAATTAATCCTATAGTTTTTGATATTTTAAAAACATAAAATGAAAACCAAACATGTAACTAACTGCCTCTGAAATGTACAGAGCTTTATTCTAGGACATTTTAAATCAGGCTTAGGTTGGATTATTCTGTTTTAAAAATGTTGGTAAAACTACAGATGTTTCTGAAAGAGTGAAGCATTACCATCGGCTTGAATTTCTTTTAAAAATGAAAGTAGTATATAGGCCTGTGTAGGTTTTCTGAGAATCATTGGGAAAATTTGGAGCAGATTCCTCAGGTTTGCATACAGACAGCAATAAATATGCATAGGTCACATTCGTCATTTTTCATAGATATTTTATGAATTCACTGTGAAATAACACTAGTTAATTTGATGTTCACTGATATATTCCAGAATCAGACTGCAATGAATCTTAATAGATTTACAAAAGGTCGTAACTGAAAAAGATTCAATGTAATGTTAGCTATCTAAATTGGCAACTAGATAAAAATTTAAAAATAGAAGCATTTTCATGGCAGAGTACAAAATAATTATATCTGATCCCTGCTAAATTTTTCTTGTTTGGAGGATATTTGCTAAGAAATAAGAGCTACTTCCTGTCTTCCTCATGCCAAGTTCTCATAGAGCATCTGACGATTTTGAATCTTCCCCTTGGAGTTTAATTCAAACTCAGATGGGATCCTAAATCCTGCAGTCCCTAGGCAGACTCTGGTAGTTTCTGATAGAAAACCCTTCAGAGAATGGAGCCTTTCCCAAATTTGCCAGTTCTTTGTCAGTCACTCTGACAGCACGTGGAAAGTTTTTCTTTAAATCCCTTTTCTATATTACTTATTTCAATTCTGTAGCTCTTCTCCCTCCCTGACACCTTATTTTTACCATATGCTATTTTTCCAGGAACTGTAGTGGCCATAAAATCATTAAAATATATATGCTTTTTCCTTTTGTGAGCTTATGTGGTATGATGAAATGTGAGATCAATATAGTTAGGACTGGTAGAGATCTATGCAGGGTATGAAGAGGGTAAACAGGGTAAATAGCGTGTACAGTTGGGGGGGGGGGGGGGGGTGGAGTGGTGTACAGGGAAGGGTTCCTAGACTTGTAGGAGTAATGGTGTGAATACAGAAGGAGAAGCAAAAGCCTGCCAGGTAAAGATGATGGTAGAGGAGAGATAGCCTTTCTAGTAAGTGAACCTCATGAGCAAGGCACAAAATGAGAAATGACTTGGAGTTTATTAAGGAACTACAGAGAGAAGTGCTTCCTGATGTGTCCTTTTGGATAGCCAATGCTTTCTAAAGATGTTTTATCATCAAGGAGTACTCATTACTGCTTATTCATTTTCCTACTAGATTAGCTATATTTAGTTCTTTAGTTATGATGTGCACAAAATATTACATCTATTTATTAGGAGTGTGCATAGTGGAAAGTTTATGAGTCTTATACACACCTGAGGTCACTTCCTACTTCTGCCACCCACTCACCACTGTGACCAAGGGCAAGTTATTTAAACTCTCTGAGCTTTAGTTTCTTTCTTTCTTTCCTTCTTTTTTCCTTCCTTCCTTCCTTCCTTCCTTCCTTCCTTCCTTCCTT
>NW_012106042.1:907786-915212 GCF_000951045.1 Mandrillus leucophaeus | reverse complement strand
CTCTGCCTCCCGGGTTCAAGCGATTCTCCTGTCTCAGCCTCCCGAGTAGCAGAGAGTACAGGCACACACCACCATGCCTGGCTAATTACTATGTTTTTAGTAGAGATGTGGTTTCACCATGTTGTTCAGGCTGTCCTGGAACTCCTGACCTCCAAATGATCCACCTGCCTCAACCTCCCAAAGTGCTGGGGTTACTGGAGCGAGCTACCACGCCCGGCCTGAGCTTAATTCCTAAAACAGTTTTCTTAATTCCTAAAACAGATAAAAATAGTTATGTTTTAGAATTGCCTTGATGGTTAAGTGATATATTGTTTTTAAGATGGTTTGAATTGTATGAGCCCAAACTAGTTCCCTCAGTAGATGGCAGCTGTCACTGTTATACTGGTTGATACAAATGCCAATTTGTCTTTTTAAAGATTAAATTGAATTTATTTAATTCTGGGAGTCATAGAATAACATAAATATGAGTTAATGTATATAAATTATTTAGTTTAACGTATGAGGCTCTTTAATTATATTTTGTTACTTTTTTAATAGGCAAAATCTCAAATAGTATTCAGTGTATTGGATGTTGCCCATCAGTTTATAAAGGATGTTAATCCAGATGAACCCAAAGAGGAGAATAATTCTACAAAGGAAACCAGTAAAATTCAGCATAAACCCAAATCTTTATTTATCCAGAGGAGCAGCTCTGAGGTAAACTGAGGAAAATATAGTAGACATTTTCTGATATACGTAATTATGCCAAGTGCCATTCATGTACTTAAGCTACAGAATTTTGCTGATAATTTCATCACATTATTATTTCATATGGATTTGTTCTTTATTAACCAAATACATCTTGACCATAAAAATCTTTTCAAGAAGATTGTTTTGATTCCACTGAATACTAGTCTTTTTGATGAATGATATTTTGACCATATGTCTTTCTGGACATTTTCATCTATGTCAGGAATTGGATGAGTATTTGCGGAAAACGTTTTTTAAAAAACCACAATGCACTCTACAATTTTATATTAGTCAGGACTTCATTCAGCGAAGCTAAAAATATAAAACCTTGCCAAGAGTTTTAAGTGACAGGCAATTTCACAGTTATTTAAAACTAGATTTATACCAAATTCTGGCAGTTATTTAGATTGACTACTGATCTGACAATGTGCTAGATAAACTTTTATCAACTCATGCCTATATATTTATAATAGGCATATTGATTCTTTAGCAAGAAATGAACTTCAAATTTTGATCTGTGTTATAATCCTCATTCTTTTAGATGCCAGTCACTTTTCCCCTGCAGTTCAAAAACTGTAACTTAGCTGAAGTCATGCTGCTTGTTATGTGTTGACCAAGTCTGGGTTGAAGTTAAATCTGTTGTGTTCCAAACCCATGCTCATAGACGTAAAAGAAAATGTGTTCTATGCTAGTAGGACCTATTTTCAACAGAGGAAGTGTGCTTGAATTTTGCAGGAGTGTCAGCGTATTTGTGTGGATTTCACTTTCTAATAGACCTGTCAAGGATGTTTTGTGAAGAATCACTGCCTCCTAATTATAACAATAACGTATTGAAGACCAGACACTGCCGTAAATATTTTACACATTATCTCCTTTTGTTTTTTCTTAATTATTCCACTTTTTCAAATGAGAGAATAGTGGCAAGGAATAGTTTTTATAAATTGCCAAAGGTAGGATTGATAATGGAACTTAGATTTCAGCCCAGACCTTCTGACTCCAAATTTCCTGCGTTTAACCATTATCCAGAGACTGTGGCTTTAAAAGTTTCTTCTTCATGCCTGCCTGCCTTTTCATCTAATTTATCCTATCAAAAATAAATCAGTAGCTAACTTTCATTGAACACCTTATGCTAGGCATTGTACTTAATGCTTTACTTGCCTTAAGCAATAATCACAATAACCATGTAAGGTTTGTGCTATTACCCCAATTTAACAGATGAGAGAGAGGTTAAGTAACTAGCCTTACTGGAAAGTGATAGTGTAGCCTCCTCTGTGTTATTTATTAATCTTTACACTAGATGTTTTTCTTGTCTTCATAGGTGACTATGTATGCTGTATACATTGTCTGCCTCATTGTCTTCACTTAAAAACCATTAATTCAATTATTTTATCCAGGAGTATATATTAAAATCAACTGGAGAAACAGTAAAGAAATACATATGATTAAGTTCAGCATCTCCGTGGGTGGGGTTCAGACGTGTGTGTGTGTGTGTGTGCGCGCATGTGTGTGTTTAACAACTCCTCAGTGATCCTGGTGAGTGTTCTTGTTGGGAGTCACTGTTGTAGATGACAGAGTACACAGTGAAGAGATAACCCCTTCATAGACTTAGTGTTCCTCTGTGCCAAAGAACAATGCTTCTCAAACTTTAATAAGCATCGTAAGAATTGGAGATTGTTAAAAACTTGCATTCCTGGGTCTGTCACCAAATTTGGATTTTTTTTTTAGATATTTACCTCTGGGTTAGGGCTCAGGAGTCTGATTTTTAATTTAATGGCTAGAAGAACCAAATGGTACCAACACCTGATGCCTCTCTTATGGGCTTCTTAATGGATCAAAGCCAATGGCACATCCTTGGAAAGAGGTACAGTTCACGAAAGAGCTTACATCTTATGAGCTGAAACCTGGGTTTAAAATAATGATGCTGTTTTTCTTATAGCATTGTAACAGTGGGCAAGTTCCTTACCTCTTTTGATCTTCTGTTTTCTGTTTTGGAAAGTGGGGATATTAAAACACATCATCGTACAGGGATATCATGTACTTAGAGGGTAACGAACGTACAGCATTGAATTTCTATGTGCATCTTCAAATGTCTTTTAGAATTGGGCAAGGTCATATTGGACTCTGAGTGGACGTGATATATGACAGTTTTGAGCTGAAACGTTTAAGAGCTAATGTACAACCCTCCAGCTTTTTCTACCCTGCCACAGCTATGTGGAAGCTGATATTCCAGTGGCATAACTCCAAGATGCAAATGTCTGACATCTCTGATTCATTGCTTGGAAGGAAGCTTCCCTGGAGAGCTGCTGAAATTGCTGCATATTGAAATAATTTTATATTAAGTCACTGAGTTTTCAGTGCTTGTTCATTAGTGTAGCATATATACATAGACACACCGACATATTGCTTACTGGATACCAATAAGTACCTTCTCACAAATACTCCTAAGAGTCTATCTTCAAACTAAATTTATCCCCTCTTCCAAAACCTATCAATGTTATTGTTGAAGGTGCCCTACCTAGCTTTCCAAGCCAATGAAGGCAGTTATTTTCTGTTGTGTTTTCACTTCCTTCTCTGCACATCCAATTGGTTACTGTATTAGTCTTCTCAGGCTGCCATAACAAAATACCTCCAACTGAGCGGTTTAAACAAGAGAAATTTATTTTCTACAGTTCTGTAGTCTAGAAGTCCCAGTTAAAGGTGCTGGCAATATTGGCAATATTGATTTCTGGTGAGGTTTTACTTCCTGGCTTGTAGGTGGCTGCCTTCTTATATGGCTTTTCTTCTGTATGCACATGCATACAGAAAGGAGAGAGAGACAGAGAGAGAAAGAGAGAGAGAGAGAGAGAGAGAGAGAAGAGATATATGATGCCTCTTCATATTTATTTATTTATTTATTTGAGACAGGGTCTTGCTCTGTTGCCCAGGCTAGAGTGCAGCGGTGTGAATTCAGCTCACTGCAACCTCCTCCCATGCTCAAATATTCCTCCCACCTCAGCCTCCTGCGTAGCTGGGACCACAAGTGCACACCACCACGTCCAACTATCTCCCTCTTCTTAACAGGATACCCAGTCCTATTAGATTAAGGCTTCAACTTCATGATCTCATTTGACCTCAATTACCTCCTTATAGGCCCTATCTCAAAAGGTAGTCACATTGAGGGTTTGGGCTTCAACATATGAATTTGCGGAGGGAGATGCAATTCAGTCCATAATAGTTGCCATGTCCCATATAGGCTACCAGCTAAAAACTCTTGAATGTTTGGTCATTTATTCTATCCTTATTGCTCTTTCGGATACTGCAATTTTTTTCTTTATAAAAGGATTATAAATGGAAAGTACATTTCATTCTCTTCCCTTCTAGGAGTCACGCAATCCTTCTGGTTTTGTATGTATGTATTTTTTACACAAATGTTAATATGCTTGCTCTGCAAACATGCTTTTTTTTCACTTAACAATGTAGTTTTTATATCCATGTAAGTACAATATAGAACCTTCTCATTCTATGTAGTGACTGTAAGTACTCCATTTACTAGATGTGAAAAGACTTTTAAAAATCTATCTTTCACTGATCAGCATTTACGCTGTTTCAATCTTTTGCTAGTATATGCTAAAATATAAAGTATAATTTTGAATAATGTGTTTTTTCATAGATATATCAGTATGATAAAATCCTGAAACTCCTACATAAAAAATTATGCATTTGTAATGTTGGAATGTTGGTCAATGTGGGTAAATGCCTGTACCATTTTGATTGGTTTCCTTGCAGCCAAACACTATTTCCTAATTTCCCTCTCTTTGCCACATTGGTATATGGGACTTTACAATGATTTTACATGTCCAATGGGTTTAAGCTCCTCTGTGCAGCAGGCAGAGCCCTTTATATTCTTTCCCCACTTCCCTTTCTACCCTTTATATTTTCTCATTCTTTACTTTCTGCTATATCAATGCAAACTGCTTTTAGTTCCATGCCACCAATGCTGTTTGACTCCCATGTCCTAGCATACATATCATTTCCTTTCTCTGGAATGCTGCCCTTGGCACTTTTTGCTTATGGAATTCTTGTTTTACCTTTCAAAATCCGATTCAGACATCATTTCCCCTGAGTTTTACCTGCTTCTTACACTGTTTTCTATTGTGGACCTATTAACCTGTGTTTCTGTGGCCAACAGTTAGCATAGTGTCTAGTGTCTGACAGGTCCTCAGATACTTTTTGCTCAAATTTGAAATTTTTATATACATTTTTAGCAAAATACCCTGAATTGTACTCTAACAAACTGCCTGTTTATTTTTCAATTGTGGGCTGAATATAGAGATTTTTACTCTCATGTCTTAAAAGATACACATGAATATTTAGCAATTTGATCAGTGTAGGTAATCCACATTTGATAATTCAGCCACTGGTGTGGGTTTTATTTTGCTTGGGGTTCCTAATGTGGCTGTTCTCTTTGATTCAGTGTATAGCTTCCAAATACTACCATTATTTTCTTGTGTACTTGGACTGGATTTATATTTTGTACTGAATTCATCTCTCCACAGTCATCATTAATCTGAGGAGCATGCATTGTATTACATGCATCGATGAACTTCTTCATTCATTCCACTAACTTTTAATGAGCACCTACTTTGTGCCAGGCACTGCTCTTGGCACTAAGAAAAAAGACAAAATCCCCAACTTCATTATATACTAATGGGTAAAGACAGGCAATAAATAAACATAGAACAAAGTCACATGGGAGTAAGTAATAGAAAGAAAAATAAAACACTTAAGGAATTATTAAATGGTGGAAAGGGGGCCTGTTAATTTTAGAATTGGTAGTGAAGAACTTTCTAAGTAGGTGATATTTGAGCATTTCACTGAGTCAACGAAATGAGGGAATGGCTATGTAAAGATATGGAGAAGGTTCATTCCAGGCATTGGGTATAGCTAGTACAAGGCCCTGAAGAGGAAATGTGCTTGATGGGTTCTCAGAACTGCCAGAGTGTGAGACTAACTGGTGCAGGGTGAATGAAAGGAGAATGGAAGGAGGTAAAGTAAAAGGCAAGGAAATGCAAGGTTGTGTAGGGCAGTATAGGTCCTGGTAGAAACTTAGGGTTCCTGTTTTTTTTTTTTTTTTTTAATCTGAGAAGGTTGTGAGGAGTAGGAGATTGGGGACATAGGGAGAATGTATACAAGACAATTGCAACTTTACAGAGAGAACACTGGTGAACAGCATAAAGATAAGTCATCTGTTCTGTAGGCTCTCATCTTCATAATTTCTGAAGAGACCGTTTATAATTGCCAATAGAGTTTTAAAGAACAGAGTAAAGCATATAAATAAGCACAACTTAAAAATATTCTAAGTTTGAAAAGTCTGATTTGTAATGACTAATAATTAGTTCTACCTGTATTTTAAAACGCAGAAATTTTTTATTAAAATAATTTTTGTGGGTGAATGCAGAAAATTTAATAAAGCATGCCTATATATGCTTTTGATTAGGTAGAAATTACAACGACAAAAAGAGCAGAATGTACAAAACCAAGAGAGAGTCTATTGTGTGAAGGGTCATTCAATGAAGAAGCTTCTGCACAGTCCTTTCAGGAAGTGTTAAGTAAATGGAGAACCAGAAATCATGATGACAAGAAACAGAATTTACATGCAGCAGAAAAAGGTATGGCTTTTCTTTTCTTTTCTTTTTTTTTTTGAGACAGAGTCTCACTTTGTTGCCCAGGCTGGAGCGCAGTGGCGTGATCTTGGCTTATTGCAACCTCCGCCTTCCAGGTTCAAACAATTCTCCTGCCTCAGCCTTCTGAGTAGCTGGGATTACAGGTGTGTGGCACCATGCCGGGCATTTTTGCATTTTTAGTAGAGACGGGGTTTTGCCACGTTGGGCAGGCTGGTCTCGAGTTCCTGACCTCCTGACCCGCCTGCCTAGGCCTCCAAAAGTGCTGGGATTACAGACATGAGCCACTGGGCCCAGCCGGTATGGATATTTTTATAACACAAATGTTTTAAAATGAAGCTGACTTTAGTTTATTTACCTCCATTCTCTGTGAATATAAATGTGATGTTCCAAATCTATAAACACTGGGAAAGCAGTTTGCTGTAACTCCTCAAAGGAGCATCACTGTGTGATCATTGGTGAGTGGTTTAATATTCATCGGCCCTGAACTGGGCACTAGGGGGATTTGCATTTGTTTTCTATGTAAATTCAGACTGTCAAATGAATGGATAATTGGATTCTTTCAGTTCTTCTTCTAGTAGAAATTTTTGCCAGGACAACTATCGCTTTTTTTGAGCAGTAATTGTAACACATAAAACGGGAGAGTCTGTGAGATAAAGAAGAAAATTTTTTTTTTAGAATATTTGACTTAAAAATGCAATTTCAAGGACCACTATGAACTTCAGGGGGAGAATTGATTTGTGTTCTCATTGTTTTTGTTTCTTTTTGAACTGCTTTTTGTTCTTTAATTTTTTTTAAACAGTTTCACTCCTACATTCTAGACATTGATGATCTGGATGACTGAACAGTATCTTTAAGTTTCCCAGTATGTCTTGAGGAAAACCACAAGTTTTTAAAGTATTCAATTTATTATTTTTATTACTCAGAATCTTGTAGTGTCTTCCATTTGCTTTTTATTTAATATAAAATGTTAGATAATAAATTTCAATCATGTATCTTACTTGCCAATTTTTCTATTTTTATTTCATTCTTTTTTT
>NW_012106042.1:893843-907651 GCF_000951045.1 Mandrillus leucophaeus | reverse complement strand
CCTGCCTCAGCCTCCCGAGTAGCTGGGACTACAGGCGCCCGCCACCACGCCCGGCTAATTTTTTGTATTTTTTAGTAGAGACGGGGTTTCACCGTGTTAGGCAGGATGGTCTCGATCTCCTGACCTCGTGATCGGCCCGTCTCGGCCTCCCAAAGTGCTGGGATTACAGGCTTGAGCCACCGCGCCCGGCTTTTATTTCATTCTTTTCCAGCAGAGAAACTCTGCTGATTATTACTCTTTTATTACACCGTGTAATTTCCAATCTCAAAGTATCACACATCATCTTCTAATTATAATTGAACTTTTAAATAAATTTTATTCAAGTATTTTTCTACATTTCTTTATTACACATCAATTTCACTGATATTTTCAAGACATTATTTGTATGGTCTCTTCTTAGTAGTTTATATCTCAGTATACACCTCATTTTTCATTGACTGTTATTTTATGTGCTTTATACTTACTACTTCACGCATTTTTTTACTTGTCAACCCTGAAAAGTACTAATTATTCTATAGGAATACCTCTTTGTCTACTTTGAAAGCCATAGTATTTAAAATAATACTGTACCGAGTTGAAAAGTCACCAGATCAGAAGTGCAACTCTTTTAAAATTTGTTCTCCATAATGGAAATAACCGTATGATAAAATAATGAATGCTTATTTTAAAAGACTTGCTTATAACAGAAAGTTACCAAGAAGAAAATGAAAACAGCTCAGTCTCATCATATAGAGAAAATCCATGTTAACATTTTGGTACATGTTTTTCAATAAACATAGTTGTGTACACACACATGCTCACACAAAAACTGAGGTAACACTAAATACTATTAGTTAACTTGCATTTTCACTGAGATTCTGTAATGGGCAACTGGCCATCTAATAGAGATATACACAATCATTTGTAGCTCTTGTAGAGTATTCTATATGGCATGATTTAATCAGACATTTATTGATGAATATTTTATTTCTAATTCCCAGTATTATAAAAGATACTATGATAGGCATCTTAGCTATTTGTGCACTTACAGCGTTACCTTAAAATAAATTTCTAAATATAGAAATGTTGTCTCAGTGACTTGTTTTATAAAATTTTAATGAATATTGTCAAACTGTCCTCCAAAAAGATTACTGTGTTGGTTGTACTCTCACTGGTAGGGTGTGACATGACTATTTTCCCATATTTTCTAGTTCTTTAACTTTAGCCAGTTTGGTTGACAATAAATTATTATCATTATAGCTGGCTTTTTACCATTATTTGTGAAATAGACACTATTGACTATTTTTTGTCACTACCTTTTGAGCTAATATTTTAAATACACCATATAGCTAAAGAGTTTCCTCCCAGCAAATATTATTAATTCACTTGCCTGTAGGTCTAGTTATCAACTTATTCACAAGCAAAGTAATCCAGGTCACCTCCCATCTTTATTTCTCGGGAATGTGCCATTGGTAAGGAAGAAAAGTGAATCACGGGCCAGCTGCTTTATCTTCTTCCTCCTCCATCATCCTTCTATGTTTAGAGTTTATATCTCAAACACAGTAGCTCTTCTCTAACATCTAGACAGAAAAAAGAAAGAATTATTTTTTTCTTTTTTTCCCTTTTAGCTCTGCTCTCAAGAAGTCTTGTTTCAAAATGAAAAGGGGAACTAATAGTGGAGGCATTTCTTTTCTCTCATGACTTGCTCATGTCCTTAAGTGCTCTTTCAGTTCAAGGGATTCTAATCAGTGTTTTTCCAAACTTTTTCCAATTGCTTTCCTCAACACTACTCTACTCTTTGGGAAGAATAGAAGTGGGATTTCTTACTTTATTTTTGTTTTAATTTGTTTCCGTTGCTGGCCTGTGGCTGTTTCTGGAAGTTAATCATTAAAGTCTACAGTATGAGGCCGGGACATCCTGTAGTCTTAGTTTATAAAAAAATGTTTTTCCCATCTCTATTTCCCTTGATTCTCCTACATTTTTTTCCCCTTGTGATGTTCAGTTTGGAGACAGGAGTGATATGTGGGAGGGTGGAGAGACTAGTGATCCTGGATTTACACTGCTTTATTTCCCAGATATCTTCATCAGTTTTAAATATCTCTGAATAGTAATTTTAATTTAGTAGTGCTTCAGAAATATCTTAAACATCTGGAAGCAAATTACCACACAGATATAAATTTGTGAAGAAAATTGTCTCCTCCAGATGTCATTATGAGTTATTTATTTCCCATTTCTCATAATGTGTAAATATTATTTTCAGTGGCTATAATACTTTATATATCTGTGTGTTATACCTTTATATATGTGTTTATATAATGTACAATGAATGTTTGTATTTATAATTTTTATTTAAAAGAATGAGTTGCTTTAACAAACCTTCTGAATCATAAGATCCCTTCATTTCAAGAGATTGTTGAAGAAGACTATGTATCCAGTCACTTAATAAACTACCGATATTTAATACTTGTACATTATTTAAACCTTAATCTATTGATTGTATAGGTAAATATTAAAGCATATATGCCTCACAGATGATGAGTTCTACATCTTGGGAGAAGATATGGTAATTTGTAAACTTGCTTGTATTAATTATGCACATTGTGTTTATTTTTACAGACTCACTGGAAGAATGTGAAGTGCAGACTAATCTGAAAATTTGGAGAGAACCACTTAATATTGAAATTAAAGAAGATATTCTATCCTATATGGAAAAATTATGGCTTAAAAAACACAGGAGGTATTTTCTGGAATTGTAATACTATTAGGAAATATGAAAGTTATTTATGTTTCTTTCTTGTATGACATGCCTTCCTATAGCAATTTTATATGTATATTTTATCTTTGCATACATAATTTTAAAGCAAGATTAAATCCCTGTGAAGTTGCTGTTCCAATAAGAATTTTAATTCTATTTATGTATATGATGCATCATTAATTTAGATTTTTCCTTGATAAATGGAAATATGTATATGAGGAAAAGGCACAAATGCAGAAAATAATTTAAGAATAATAACAAAAATAATGTGGTAAATGAAAGATTACTTAGAGAAGACACCAGTTTTTTCCATTAGCATTAACATTTGAGACTATAATTTTCAGAATCTAGTTTTAAATTAATTAAACCTCTTCCTAATTGTATTAATAATAATTAAATATACTTTATTCAAAGAGATATCACCAGATACAATCATCTAGAAATTTTGGCAAAATACGGGTTATTTTTTCGTAGATCTGAAGTGAGGCCTGAGATTCTGTATTTCTGAATTTCTAATAGTTCCCAGGTGATAATGGTTGGATGAGGGTGGTCTTTTTTTGAGGTGCAAGGTGGTGGAGGAGCTCTCTAGAATTTGCTTGATAAGTGGTCATCACACCCTTCCTTCACCTTCAGTTATGCAAAACCATCTCCTGAGGTGGCCCATTCCATCTGTGAAAGAGATATTCATTGAACTGTAATCTGTTTCCAGCTCATTTCTAAACTTGCCTCTAATTCTACCTATTAAGCCCACACAGGTAAAATCTAATTTCTCTTCTCCATGGTATCTCTTCAGATTTTTTAAATCAACCCTCATGTTTTCCGTAAAGCATCTGCTAGATAGGTTAATACCTGCACCACCACTCACCTTCAACTGTTTTCAATGTGCTAGATTTTTTTATTTTGGATTATTTTGAAAAGAGGATATACAGATGGGTTTCAAAATAACACAAAGAATTCCTAAATAACATTCACTCAGCATTCTCTAATGGTAACATCTTACATAAACATAGTGTGTATCAAAACCAGAAAATTGACATAGGGACAACATTATTGACAACTGTACATTTTACTTTAATTTTATCATCAGTGTTTTCACTATTATCCTTACCACGTTCCAGGATCAAGTCCAGGATTACACATTTTTTTTTTTTTTTGTCATATCGCCTTATCCATTACAGTTCTTCAGTCTTTCCCTGCCTTTCATGACCTTAACACTTTTGAAGAGTACTTGCCAGTGTTTCATAGAATGTACTAAATTTGGGCCTGTCTGATGTTTTTTCATAATTAGATTGAGGTTATACACTGTGAGGAAAAATACCACGGAGAATATGTGTCCTTCTCAGTGCGTGACATTCTGGGATCATGATGTCAATATATCTTATTACAGATGATGTTAACCTTGATCACATAGTTAAGGTGGTGCTAAGTTTCTCCACTGTAAAATCACTACTTTCCCTTTATAATTGATAAATATTTTACAGGAGATATATTGAGATGATACATCAATGCTGTTTTCCCTTAAACTTTCACTTCCTAATTTTAGAATTTGTGAGTGAATTTTGCCTGCAGCAGTTAGTACTGTCCTGCTCTATTATTGCTGATATTCTATTTCATTTTTTCCTTCTAAATTTATTAGTTGGAATTCTTAAAAGAAGTGTTCCTTCACCCACTTTTATTTATTTATTCTTTATTTATGTGAACTCACGAATATTTATTTTATTTTGGGGATTGATTTCTAATATTATTGTTATTTATTTTGCAACTCAAATTATTTCTGCTTTGGCCATTGTGGACTCTCTCGGGTTGACTCTTCCATCCTTTTGACTTGTTGTCCTTTTTTTTTTTAGTTAGTTTGCTTTGAACATCTCTTTTTTTCCAGAACTCAAGATATATTTTCTCTTCCCCAGCCAAGGAATTGTTTTTCCAAAAAATACTGATTCCCTTTATTGGGGAATTGTGTTCAGAAACAAAGATCTGGACTCCAGGTGTGGTCATTACTATTCTGGTACTTCTAGGCCTTCTCAGAGGAAGAAACAAGGAAGTACACACACACACACATATACACACACAAATCCACATACACACATATAAATTTTTTTCTGTATCTATCCGTCTGGATATCTATTAAAGTAACATGCATTCACACTCAGGCATTCCGAATCCAAACCAGCATCACATGGTTCATTTCCATTCTCCCTTTGCTTATTTGACAAATTTCTTTCACCTACAGTGAGAAACTTGGCTTTCATTATCTATAATATATTTATTAATTAACCCTAAATATATATATATATGTATTTATACATACAGTAGTTTCAGAATCACTAATATCACTGAGAGAAATGAGGGACAATTAGTTTCAAAATTATTAATAATATCACTGAAATAAATGAATTTTCCACCTAGACTAGAGTGTTTTTGTGTCATGCTTTCTATCTGTAGCCTATGGTATCTAGGCCAAACCGTGTTTTGCAACATCACTTTGGCCACAGTGCTCATTTCTTTCTCACCTCCTTTAAGGTTGGTATGACTTTCATTGGGTTCTGCCCGTATCCTCATTGATTTTTAAAATTTAAATAAACTTGTGGTGTACAGTTCTATGGGTTTTTACCGCTGCATAAAGTAATGTGTCTACCGCAGTACCCCCGCCCCCGCAAAAACCAGTTTCACAACCACAAAAATTACCTTGAGCTTCCTCTTTCTCCTCTTCCCTTTCTTAGTCCATAACGGCTTTCATCTGTTGTCCACCCTTACAAATATGCCTTTTTTTGAAGGTCATATAAATGAAATCATACAGTGTCTGTCCTTTCATGTCCTTCACTTAGCAGAATGCATTTAAGATTCATTCATGTTCTTGTATGAATCAATATTTCTTCTGGCTGGTTTCCAGTTTTTGGCAATTATCGCTAGGTCCTTTAAAATATTTTTGTAACAGGTTTTTCTTGAATATAGGTTATTAATTCTCTGGGTAAATACCTGGGACTGTGATAGGTGGGCTATATAGTAAGTGCATGTTTATTTTTATAAGAAACTGCCAAACTCTTTTCTAAATTGACTGTCCGTTTTGCATTTGCTCCAGCAGTGTATGAGAGTTCCGGTTGCTCCAAATCCTTGTCAACACTTGGTGTTTTCAGTTTTTTTTTTCTTTTGGTTGACATTTTAATGAGGTGTGTAGTTGTATCTCATTGTAGTAGCTTACATGGCAGAGGTTTAAGCTAATTCATTTATAACTAATGTCCAGGCTGTATGTATTTTTTAAAGTATGATGCCCATCATAGCTCTTCAGGCTATTTTTCTTT
The DNA here is from genome assembly GCF_000951045.1 of Mandrillus leucophaeus. NCBI lineage: Eukaryota > Metazoa > Chordata > Mammalia > Primates > Cercopithecidae > Mandrillus > Mandrillus leucophaeus. The sequence continues at coordinate 901,618 of NW_012106042.1, read as the reverse complement.
GCAGGGGTACTGTGGTAGACATATGACTTTATGCATTGGTAAAAATCCACAGAACTTTACACCACAAATTTATTCAAATTTTCAAAGTCAATAAGGATATGTGTAACAGTAGTGTGTATCTGTTAATTGCCTTTTTCTAATTTAGCAATTAGTATATAAATGTAATTCCAGAGTCACTTGTCATTTCTGGTGGCTACCTTTCAATGTTGGGTCATTTTGGATTTCTTATATAGTAAAAGAAGCACAATTTTGCTATTAAGTGACAACTGTCATCTGAGCTTGAACACATACAAGAAAGTTTCATCACAGTCACATCAAGGTCCTGAGCTGTGCTCAATGCTGCGTCTTGGCCAGTTTCCTTAGCAGAAAAGAATACTTAGTGAATATTTTCATGTTCACTAGGGTCTTATTTACATGGTTATTTTTAATGGTAATCTTTTTTTTTGAGCTAATACTTTATGTCTTGATTATAAATGTCAATGTAGGGCAATCTATTTGCAATTCACAGGTTTCTGATGCATTTCTGATGTTTTGCTTCAGAAAAGTTTCTCATGTAAATAACCATGATCATGATTTTGACTTTACTTTTGCCTATTGCTGTGTTTTATATAGTAGGCTTATAAATATATGTTCTATTGCTTTTTTAATATTTTACTGATTTGGACAGCAAAAGTTTTTAAAAATTTTACCTGCAATCAATACAGAAGTATTGATAGACCTTTTATCCCCTAGCTTTATTGAGGTATAAATAACAAATAAAAATCATATATATTTAAGGTTTACAATGCAGTATTTTGATATATGCATACATTGCACAATAATACCTTAATTAAGCTAATATATTCATAATTTCAGTTTTTTGTGTGTGACACTTAAGACCTACTATTAGCTATAGTTATTATGCTGTACATTAGATATCCAGAATTCATTCATCCTGTGTAACTGGAACTTTATAACTTTTGCCCAACATGTTTCCATTTCTCCCAACCTCCAGCCCCTGGCAACCACCATTCTACTCTCTACTTTTGAGTTTGACTTTTATATCAGTGAGATCATGCAATATTTGTCTTTCTGTGTCTGGCCTATTTTACATAGCATAATGTTCTCTAAGATATGGCAACAACCTAAATATTCATCAATGGATGGATAGATTAAAAATATCATGTATGTATAATGGAATATTATTGGGTCTTAAAAAGAAGAAAATCCTACCATTTGTAACAACGTAAAAGTGTTGATAGATCTTAGTAGCAACACCTAGAGTGGATCTTTTAGATATGGGAAAGCTTAAAGAAGGAGTGCAGAAGTTTTGGATTAAGAATATTTTAAAGACAGATGTTAGCAACTAGCTGATATTCTGATTCCAGTTCCCTTACTCTTTTCATTGTGTGTACTTCTCAAGTCTAGCTAATCATCAGTAGCAGCTGGGGGAAGCTTTTACACTACTGATTCCTGGACACCAGAATGAACTAAAAATTAGTGTCTCTAAGAATAGGTGTGAGACCTAGCATAAAAAAAAAGTATTCCTTGGCCATTTGGATGGAAACAGCCTAACACTGATTCATATAATAGATTTAGAACCACTGATCACACATTTAACCAACTGAAAGGGTCAATGCTCAAAAAATATTTGCTAAATTCTAAAAGAGGAAACTATGGTGAAGTAAATGCTATCTGAAATGTATTTTATCATTTATTTATGTGACATCATCTTTAAAAAAAAAAAAAAAAAAAGCACTGGTGCCAGGGTTTGAATATCCAGAATCCAGGATTAGTTCTCTGGCTAACTAGTTGTTTATTTCTGGGAAAATATCACTTCAATTCTTGTGGCCCAAGTTTTCTCATTTGCAAAATATCGAGTTTAGAACAAACAATTTATATGACCCTGTAAACTCCAATAATTCATTATCTAGTTTCTATAAGTCTTTGGTTCAGGGATTTTATGAAGCAAAAAACTTCATAAAGAAAGAATATCTAAATAACAGTATATTTATGTATATGTATGATGAATTTTAGTTTGGTAGATCCATGTCAAATTGGAAAGAGGTTTCTTGTAGATGGATGCTAGTTTGTCTTTGACATAACTCAATATTTTCATCTGTCACCAAATTAAATTATGGATGTAGGATGCCATACTCATCAAATTTGTTAAGACACAAAGTTAAATAATATATAAATATTGTATAGTCATCTGCCAAGACCAGCTCAGTTGAGGAGACCCTAATCCAGCAGCGCTAGAGGAATTAAAGACACACACACATAGAAATATAGAGGTGTGAAGTGGGGAATCAGGGGTCTCACAGCCTTCAGAGCTGAGAGCCCCAAACAGAGATTTACCCACATGTTTATTAACAGCAGACCAGTCATTAGCATCGTTTCTATAGATATTAAATTAACTAAAAGAATCCCTTATGGGAAATGAAGGAATGGGCCGAATTAATTGCAGCAGGAACACACCCTTAAGACACAGATCGCTCATGCTTTTGTTTGTGGCTTAAGAATGCCTTCAAGTGGTTTTCCGCCCTGGGCGGGGCAGTTGTTCCTTGCCTTCATTCCCGTAAACCCACAACCTTCCAACTTGGGCGTTAGGGCCATTAAGAACATGTCATAGTGCTGCAGAGATTTCGTTTATGGCCAGTTTGGGGGGCTTGCTCCCAAAAGTCATCTTATATATACATTACATATGTTGGGAAAACACAGATAACCACAGACTACCAGAAGATTATCAAAATTTTAATGCCTTTAAAGTTGCAGAAGAGGCATTATAAAGGAAGTACGTGGTTAAGAACATGGTCTTTGGGAAGCAGATTACTTGAGTTCAAATTCCTCTTCTGCATTCACTACCTTAATGACTCAACAAGTTGGTACACCATTTTGTGTCTCCGTTTCATCCTCCATAAAATTAAGATTATATTAGTGCCTGTTTAATATCTAATAAAATTTAATGTACCAAAATTTGTTAGAATGGAGCCTGGTATATTTAACATTTTGTATCCCATATTAACTACAAATATCATTAAGAAGGCTCTGCTTTTTACATGAGGACTTCATGAGTTTGCATGGTATGGAAGGGCTGTGCAACTACTCATATTCTTGGCTAAAAAGTGACCCTTCTTTCCAGTAATGTGGTTATATACTATGAAACCAAATATACACTCTTGACCTCTGTGAATTCCTGGGCTTCCTTGCCTTCCATATGAAATGGGCTGCATCAGTCTTCACTGTTAATTAAGTAATAGATAACACAGCCTGAACACCTTACATTTTTATTGTAAGAGCCTATGTTATCACCCTGCTGTTATGATGGAAGTTTAGACAAATGCCTTCAGGTTCCCTTAGAACTCATCAACACAATGCCAAGACTGTGAACTAAAACTCATATTTATAAATTAGGTTTTTAAGTAGCATGGTGTTTTTAATGGACTCCATGTGGCTTTTGAGAGAGCACTGACTTGTAGCATAACTTTGATTTTTAGCTTAAACAAAACTCAGTAGGATATGCAATTTAAAAATCTTCTGTGATGTCAAGTTGATTTACACAGGATTTTCTAGTACATTAAGATTCTGTTATACAACTGTACTTATCTTTGAATTAAAGGTACAGTTATGGTTTCATCATTAATTTTGTATACTCACGCATTTGATAAATAAATCAAGAGCTTGTCTGGGAAAGTTTCAGGTAATATATTTCAGCCTCTTAATTGCTTCTTTCTTATTTTGTAGAACTCCACAAGAACAACTTTTTAATCTGCTACCAGATACATTCCCACATCCATGTGAAACCACTGGTGATGTACAGTGTTCTCAAAATGAAAATGATGAAGATAGTGAAGGTTAGTTCATACTTGATTAGATATTTTTAAAATGTATTATTTCAAATTATATACAATAAGCATTAATCAGAATCTGCTTTTGGTTTTCTTTAATATATTATTCTCAGTTGTACCATGTAATCTTTTATCTTTAGATTAAAATCATGTAGACTCACTTCTTTCCCTTTCCCTGGATATACTTTGCCTTGATTTAGATGGTTTCATTTAAAAATGGAATGCTCATAAATGTGTATTTCACTTGAACTGGGAAAATTGGCGGTATCTGTATTTTTGTGTAGATATACGTGAGAACACTCTTCTTTTTTGGTGGCTATCTTATTTGAAGAAATTGTAAAGTAAGATATATTCTTTGATGATATTATTTGTGAATCTTATTTCCTAGGTGAGGAGACCAAAGTACAACACACAGCTCTTTTATTGCCAGTAGAAACATTAAACATAGAGAGACCTGAACCATCTCTAAAAATAGTCGAACTGGATGATGTAAGTGCATAAATGCATAATGACCATTCATGCTTTTTAGCAGGGAATTCGTAATGTATAGTTACATCTGCATATTATTTTCAATAAGATTTCTCAAATAACTAATATAGCTTGATAGGAAATTTACAGGTGTTTGAGTTCAAATGTGCTTATGAGAATAAAACAATATTATTCTGAATGTAAAGAGTAAATTTGTGAGCTAAACTGGTGTTGTCACTTTTTTTGAATGAATGTGGTATGGGAGTTAAGAAGACATTACACTATTTTAACTTATATAAATGTAGTGTGATATTTTGTTAGTTTAGTTCTATATGTTTTCAGGTTTTTTAAACAAATATCAGTCTCATTACATGGTACCTATTAAAATATAAGTGTAAATTTAGTTTCTTGAATGTCATTTAATATTATTTTCTGTTTAAAGGTAGAAATAGTGTTTAAGACTTAAGAAGTTCAGTAAAATAACTTGAACATGACTTGACCATATATATAGAAGACACCAATAGAATCAACTAGAGCTAGGACCCAGTCAGAGTTAGAGCTCTGGACTGAAGGTTTAGGGTATGATACACTCAGCACATTTCTGACTTTCTAGTAATATAGTAGTTGAATGTGCCACTTGTCCTAGATATTTCTCTTACTGTGGTTGTTACAGAAAATGACTAGAACAGAGAACTTACCTCTTTTAAATACTGCTTTCTTCCTTTCTTAGGTTGAAAGCTTCTGCTGTTTTTGTTCTTTGTGTTTTTTGGCTAGCAACATTTTTATTTCTCCTCTGGATAAATTTGAGAGACTGGACAAAAACACACACACTACATACATGTGGGTATGCCATTCATTACATTGTTGATACACAGAGTAAGTTTATGATGAGCCAGTCAGAGAACTGAAAACCTCCTAGTCACTAATCCACTTGGCAGATAATAGTTACATATTTAAATAGAAGTTATTATTGTTGGGTTGGGGTATTACAATAGTGATAAAGTAATTGACATATCAACCAAATGTTAGTTGAATTTGTTTAGTTCTCCTGGAACTTATGTGTTATAAAATATAATTAGAGCTCTCATAACATCATTTGTTGGAAAAACATACTCTCAATATCACCCATAAGTAAGTTGGTTAATGTGTAATAAATTTTTGTGAACTTACTTATATAACATTAATTTAATAAGACTTATGAAGAGGAATTTGAAGAACCAGAAAATATTGTGCCTTACAAAGTTGAATTAGCTGATGCAGACAGTCAACCAAGGTAAAGTCTTTCTAATTAACTTTGTGTGCATATTGAGCCCCTTCCTGACACACACACAAAATCAACTGTCTCTTTAAATGTGAAATTTGTGGTGTCAAAAAACATGTGACATTAATGTTAGAGTATATTTTACTTAACCCATGCTTAAATTTGTATACAATATTGCTAATATTTAATAACATTTAGCAATTAGAAAACTGTCTAAGTGATAGGCTTGTACTCTTAATATTTGGATTATTAAATAAATTCTTCTGAACTTAAGGGTTGTTATCCTCTGAAATGGTTGATTAACTTTGATATATTTCATATGAACTTTGTTCTTTTCTCCAAAGATACTCTGGTTTTTCTTCAGTTTTCTATGAACCCTAAATAAAATGTTTTATAAATGATTAGACTGAGAGACTAAAAGAGCTCCTGTACTATAAATTACTTCGTAGGTAGATTTTAATGTATAATTAAGTAAATGAAGTGTAATGGTTCACTTTGTAATTGTGTTGGAGAATTTTCTCATTTCCAAATGAAAAATAGTATCTAACTGTATCTGTTAGTGATATTAAAACAGTCCTTTTTTGTTGTTGAAACTGTAGGATTTGTAAACGGTGGAATGAAATTCCTGTCACATAACCCCTCTACTGATTCTTTATTCAGATCAACTTAGGCCCCTGTCAGTATTTTGCAATAGCTATGGGCCTGAGTGATTCCCCTGAACAGAAAAAGCCAGTGTTTAGACACATAGAACCAGCGATCCAGCAGCAAATGTGCTTTTGGAAGTAGAGTTTTTGCAGGAGAAAACTTTCTGTTCAGCAGATAAGAGGTTTATATCCCCCACTCAATCTCCAAGGAAATGAATGGCATTTCTGTTCTCTAATTTGATTCTTTCATATATCTTATCACATGTTTTGCTTTGACTCCTGTGTAAGGTGTTAGAGAAGGCAGAGAAAGTTATTCATCATGGTTTGGCAGTAGTTTTATAGCTTTGGTTTGGAGGTGCCCATAGAACTACATTAATTTTATCTCTCTCCTGGGGATCATGAGTGACACAAGAAGGCCTTTTTGGTTGAGTATAATCCATAAGTTTTATGATGCTGTTCTGTAGAGCTTATATAAATATTAGGTATTATTAAATATATTATTCAGTTCATAAGGAATGTTATTTAAATTATAACTATGCATATAGATAGTAATCATTATTCAAATTTGAAACCTAAATATCACATGCTGCTTTTAAACTCATATCTCATTGATGAACAAATAATATGTTTATCTAGTAGTAAAGCCTTGATTTCATCAGATTTTAATGAGCTTGAAAGATAACACTCCCTTTTTAGAAGAAAATGTAAGAAATCAAACTTATTTCGAGATATTTTGGAAAACAAACTTTCAACTGAAATTTTGCAGTTAAATCAGATTTGGGCCAGTTGCCTATCCCTCTTAAATCCATAATGTTATTAGTTACTTACAGTTGAGAATGTATTCACAGTAAGGTTAAAATAAATATTAAATTAATGTAAATAACCCTGTTCTATTAAGGTTTTACTCTATTTGTTTTAATGACCTGGGACTTTAAAAATTTTCTTTTTGAAACATTTTTTCAATTCTATTATTTTGTTTGTCCCTACATGTGAAAGTTGTGCTTTTCATGATTATCAGAAGAATAGCTTTCTATATGAAAATGACATCCATCAACAACATGTTTTCCATAAGGGAAAGAGAGACTTCTTAAATCTTTGTCTGAGAAACAGCTCTACTTATTACAAAGATAATTCAAAAGGTAACATTTTTCTTGTTGCTAAATATTATTAACAGTGCGTGTTGGTAATTTACTATTGCAGTCTATAAAAGCTTTGGTATGCTGCTCATTTTGAAACCAAAAAAAGCTCAGTACTAAAATGAAAATTGGTTGAAAATATAATTTTCTAGTAAATATGCAATTTAGTCAATGGACAACAGTGTTTGTATGTGTAAGAAAAATCAGCCACTATAGGGTACTCTAAAAGTTATTATAGACTCAGCTAGCATTTCAAAGATTACATAGAAGGCCTTTTAGTGACAAAAGTCTGACTGGCACCCTCTTGCCCTCACTTGCACTAAATATTTTCCGGAAATGGGCCGGGCGCGGTGGCTTATGCCTGTAATCCCAGCACTTTGGGAGGCCGAGGCAGGTGGATCACGAGGTCAGGAGATCGAGACCATCCTGGCTAACACGG
>NW_012106042.1:875422-893528 GCF_000951045.1 Mandrillus leucophaeus | reverse complement strand
AGGAGTTCGAGACCAGCGTGGCCAACATGGCAAAACCCCATCTCTACTTAAAAAAAAAAAAAAAAAAAATTAGCTGGGCATGGTGGCAGGCGCCTGTAATCTCAGCTACTCAAAAGGCTGAGGCAGGAGAATCACTTGAGCCCAGGAGGCAGAGATTGCAGTGAGCCAAGATCATGTCACTGCACTCCAGCCTAGGCGAGAAGAGCAAAACTCCATCTGAAACAAAATAAAACAAAACAAATAATCGTGCTTATATATCTATGATACTGTTACTAGTAGTTCCCTAGGTACCTATAGATTAGAATGATGTGTGCATATGTGTGGTTTCAATTTCCAGATTGTGAGATCATTTAAAGAGAGTCACAGCAAAGTATCCTGGCCTAGGAGTCAGATTTTGTTTCAATTTTTGCCTTTAAATTACTGTCTGACCTTGAACATGTCACTTACTTGCTTAGACTTCATTTTCCTAAGCAAAAATGTAGGAACTAGATAATTTTCAAGTCTCCTTTTAACTATTAGATCTGATCTACCTAGAGTTTTAAGAAAAATTAATAAATATATCATATGTGAAGATAAGATTTTTGAGAGATATCAGAGGGCATATCTGAAATAAATAGTTGTAAAACTGATGATTACTTTCTGATTGGGCAGCAGAAGATAGAAAGCAGTGGTAGATGTGTGGTAATCCTGCTGGTCTTGACATTTTCAAATACTAAACCACTAAATTATTATGGCCAAATATGAACTACAACCACATGGGAATTTAGGACTTTACAGTACTCCAATCTTTTACTGAAGTTGAGTATAGTTTGATCAAGCTAGTGCATGGTGTTTCTGTTGCCTCTGAGAAAATAATGCACATAAATGCCCATGTAATTGTCATTTTAAAGACACATTTTTGAAATGTTTACTTTTTAGAGCAGTTTTAGGTTCACAGCAAAATTGAGCAGAAAGTACCGAGAGTTCCTGTATACCCTTTGCTCCATGCACATACATAGCCTCCCCCATTATCAACTTCTGCAACCAGACCGGTACATTTGCTACAATGGATGAATCTACTTTGATACATTATTGTCACTCAATGTCCATAGTTTACATTAGAGTTCACTCTTGATATTGTACATGCTATGAGTTTGGACAAATGTATAATGTGATATGTATTTACCACTTATAGTGTCATACAGAATACCTTCTTTTCCTAAGAATTATCTGTGCCCTACCTGTTTATCCCTCTCTCTGACCAACTCCTGACAACCAGTGAGTTTTTTTACTGTCCTCATAGTTTTGCCTTTTTAGAATGTCATATAGTTAGAATCATACAGTACCTATCTTTAATAATTGGATTCTTTAACTTAGTAATATGCATTTGAGGTTTCTCCATGTCTTTTTGTGACTTGATCTCTAATTTCTTTTAGTGCTAAATAATATTCAATTGTATGGAAGTACAATAGTTTATTTATCCATTCACTTATTGAAGAACATTTTGGTTGTTCCCAGCTTTAGCAATTATGAACAAAACTATTATAAATATTCATGTATGGGTTTTGATTGGGACTTAAGTTTTCAATTTATTTGGGTAAATACCAAGGAGCATAACTATGGGATCATATGGTACAGATATGTTTAGTTTTGTTTTAATAATTGCCAAACTATCTTACCAAAGTGGCTATACTATTTTACATTCCCACCAGCAATTAATGAAAGTTACTGTTGCTCCATATCCTCACCATCATCTGGTGTCAGTATTTCAGATTTTTTCCATTCTAGCAATTGTGTAGTGTTATTTCTTTGTTCTTTTTTTAAATTTGCAATTATCTGTTGACATATGATATCGAGAATCTTTTAACATGCTTATTTGCCAACTGTGTATCTTTGTTAAAATATCTGTTCAGGTTTTTAGCTAATGTTTTGATTGGGTTGTTTATTTTGTTACTGTTGAGGCTTAAGAGTTTTTTGTATCTTTTGCATAACACTCTTTTATCACGTATCTTTTCCAAATATTTTCTTTCAATGTATGAATTGCCTTTTTATTCTCTGGACTATTTTTCACAGAGTGTAAGTTTTTATTTTAATAAAGTTTAGCTTATCAATTTTTTCTTTGATGTTGTATCTAGAAAGTTATTGTCATATCCAATGTCATCTATGTTTTATCCTATGCTATCTTTTGAGAGATTCATAGTTTTGCATTTTTATATGCAAGGGTGCAATCTATTTTGAGTTCATTTTTGTGACGGTGCAAGGTCTGTGTCTGTATGTATTGTTTCACATGTGGATATCTAGTTGTTCCAGAATCATTTGCTTAACAGATTATATTTTCTTTGTTGTATTGCCTTTGTTCCTCTGTCAAAGATCAGTTGACAATATTTATATAGGTCTACTCAGGACTCTCTGTTCTGTTTCATTTACCTATTTGTCTACATGTATTCCAATACCACACACTCTCTCGGTTGTTATAGATTTATAGTGATATTGATGTGAGGTAGTATCAAGTCTTCTGACTTAGCTCTTCTTCGATATTGTGTTCACTATCCTGGGTCATTTGATTCTCTATAAAAAGGCAGGAATTTTGATTGGGATTGCAATGAATCTATGGATCAAGTTTGGAAAATATACCTTGACAATATTAAATCTTCCCATTCATGAACATGGAATATTTCTCTATTTATTTAGAATTTTGATTTCTTTAATCAGAATTTATAGAATTCCTCATATAGATCTTGTACATAATTTTTAGATTTATATCTATGATATGGCTTGGCTCTGTGTTCCCAACCAAATCTCATCTCAAATTGTAATCCCCATGTGTCGAGGGAGGGACCTGGTGGGAGGTGATTGGATCATAGGAGTGATTTCCCCCATGTTGTTCTCATGATAGTGAGTGAGTTCTCATGAGCTCTGATGATTTAAAAGTGTGTGGCAGATCCTCAGCCCTTGCCAACATGTAAGACATGCCTTGCTTCCCTTTCACCTTCTGCCATGATTATAAGGCTCCTATGACCTCCCAGTCATGTGGAACTGTGAGTCAATTAAGCCTCTCTTCTTAATAAACTACCCAGTCTTAGGTAGTCCTTTATAGCAGTTTTAAAATGTACTAATACAGAAAATTGGTAACAGAAAAGTGAAGTACTGCTGTAAAGATACCTGAAAATGTGGAACTGACTTTAGAACTTAGTAACAGGCAGAGGTTGGAACAGTTTGGAGGGCTCAAAAGAAGAAAAGAAGATGTGGGAAAGCTTGGGACTTCCTAGAGACTTGTTGAATTGCTTTGACCGAAATACTGATCGTGATAATGGACAATGAAGTCTAGGTTGAGATGGTTTTGGATGGAAATAAGGAACTTACTAGGAGCTGAAGTAACGGTCACTTTTGATATGCTTTAGCAAAGAGACTGGCAGCATTTTGCCTCCCTCTTCCACCTAGACATCTGTGGAATTTGAACTTCAGAGTGATGATTTACAGCATCTGGCAGAAGAAATTTCTAAGCAGCAAAAAAAAAGCATTCAAGAAGTGACCTGGCTGTTTCAAAAAGCATATAGTCGTATGCATTCACAAAAAAATGGTATGAAATTGGAACTTATGTTTAGAAGGGAAGCAGAGTACAAAAGTTTGGAAAATTTGCAGCCTCACCATGTGGTAGAAAAGAAACACCCATTCTCTGGGGAGAAATTTGAGCCACAAGCTGCAGAAATTTGCATAAATGAAGAGGAACCAAATATTGATTGCTAAGACAATGGGGAAAATGTCTCTAGGGCATTCCTGAGATCCGCACAGCATTCACTCCCATTACAGGCCTGTATACCTGGAAAGGAAAAATGGTTTCATGGGCCAGGCCTAGGGCCCCACTGCTCTGTTCACCCATGTCCCAGTGGCTCCAAGTGCAGTCAGTGTTAAAACGGGCCAAGATACAGCTTGGGCCTTGGATTCAGAGGGTGCAAGCCCCAAGCCTTGGTGGCTTCCACATGGTGTTGGGCCTGCGAGTCACAGAAGATAAGACTTGAGGTTTGGAAACCTCTGTCTAGATATCAGAGAATGCACAGAAATGCCTAAATGTCCAGGTAGACGTCTGTTGCAGAGGCAGAGCACTCATGGAGAACCTCTACTAGAGCAGTGCAAAGGGGAAATGTGTGGTAGGAACCTGCACACAGAGTAACCACTGGTGCACTGCCTAGTGCAGCTGTGAGAAGAGGGTCACCATCCTCCAGACCACAGAATGGTAGATCCACTGACGGCTTGCACCATGCAAGCCAGTGATGTTAGACAGCAAGTTTTATTAAAGTAGCAGTGTACAGCAGCAGCAAAGGCAGTGTTCCTTTTGGAACAGGTTTACCCCATAAGCACTGTACCCAGAGTAGCATCTCAGAGGTGGCTCTGCAGCAATATTTTTAGCCACTTTTAACTTCATGCAGTTTAAAAGATGAGTTATTTGGAAATTTCTAGAAAAGGAGTGGCAACTTCTGGGTCATCAGGTTGTTGCTGGGGAAACAGATGGTAACTTCCAGATGTTGCCATAGCAGTGGTAAACTGACATGTCACTGGTAGGCATGCCTTTTTTTTAAACATTTAAGTTCAGAGTGTGTAGGTTTGTTGTGTAGTTAAACTTGTGTCACGGGGATTTGTTGTAGATGTTATTTCATCATCCATTTATTAAGCCTTGTACCCATTATTTTTCCTGCTCCTCTCCCTCCTATCACCCTCCACCCTTCAATAGGCCCCAGTGTGTGTTGTTCCCTCTAAAGTGTCCATGTGTTCTCACCATTTAGCTTCCTCTTATAAATTATAAACTAGTGCTTAGTTTTCTGTTCTTTTGTTAGTTTGCTAAGGATAATGGCCTCCAGCTCTATCCATGTCCATGCAAAGTACATGATTTTGTTTTTCTTCATAGTATTCCATGGTATATATGTACCACATTTTCTTTATCCAGTCTGTCATTAATGAGCAGTTGGACTGATTCCATATCTGTGCTATTGTAAATAGTACTGCATTGAACATACATGTATGTGTATCTTTATAATAGAATGATTTATATTCCTTTGGATATATACCCAGTAATGAGATTGCTGGGTTGAATGGTATTTCTGTCTTTACGTCTTTGAGAAATCACTGCACTGTCTTCCACAATGGTTGAACTAATTTACACTCCCACCAACAGTGTATAAGTGTTCCTTTCTCTCCACAACCTCACCAGCATCTGTTATTTTATTTTTTACTTTTTAATAATATCCATTCTGACTGGTGTGAGATGGTGTCTCATTGTGGTTTTGATTTGCATTTCTCTAATGATCAGTGATGTTGAGCTTTTTCTCATAGGATTGTTGGCCACATGTATGTCCCTTTTACAAAAGTGTCTGCTCATGTCTTTGCCCACTTTTTATTGAGGTTGATTTTTTCTTGTAAATTTCTTTAAGTTCCTTATAGAAGCTGGCTATTAGACCTTTGTTAAATTCATAGTTTGCAAAAGTTTTCCCCCATTCTGTAGTTTGTCTGTTTACTCTGTTGATAGTTTCTTTCACTGTACAGAAGCTCTTTAGTTTAATTGGATCCTATTTGTCAATTTTTGCTTTGCTGCTGTTGCTTTTGGCATCTTTGTCATGAAATCTTTGCCTGTGCCTATGTCCTGAATGGTTTTGCCTAGATTGTCTTCCAGGGTTTTCATAGTTTTGGGATTTGCATTTACGTATTTAATCTATCTTGAGTTAATTTTTGTATATGGTGTAAGGAAGGGGTCCAGCTTCCATCTTCAGCATATGGCTAGCCAGTTATCCCACCATCATTTTTTGAATAGAAAATCCTTTCCCCATTGCTTGTTTTTCTCGGATTTGTTGAAGATCAGATAGTTTTAGGTGTGTGGTCTATTTTCTGGGTTTTCTGTTCTGTTCCATTGCTCTACGTGTCTGTTTTTGTACCAGTACCATGCTATTTTGGTTACTGTAACTCTTCAGTATAGTTTGAAGTTGGGTAGCATGATGCCTCCAGTTTTGCTCTTTTTGCTTAGGATTGCCTTAGCAATTGGAGCTCTTTTGGCTTGACTGTCATTGGTGTATAGGAATGTTAGTGAGTTTTGCACATTGATTTTGTATTCTGAGACTTTGCCAAAGTTATCAGCTTAAGAAGCTTCTGGGCTCAAATTATGGGGTTTTCTGGATTTAGCATTATGTAGCCTGCAAACAGAGATACTTCCTCTCCTACTATTTGGATTCCCTTTATTTCTTTCTCTTTCCTGGTTACCCTTGCTAGGACTTCCAGTATTATGTTGAATAGGAGTTGTGAGAGATGGCATCCTCATTTGTACCAGTTTTCAAGGGGGAATACTTTTGTCCTTTCAGTATGATGTTGTCTCTGGGTTTGTTATATATGGTTCTTATTATTTTGAAGTATGTTCCTTCAATACCTAGTTTATTGAGAGATTTTAACATGAATGAATGTTGAATTTTGTCAAAAGCTTTTTCTGCACCTATGTGGGCATGTCTTATGGAGAGAGGTACTTTTGACTTCCCTGTTTCCACTAGTCTTCAATCTGGTCTGAAGCCCAGACCCTGCCTCTGTGGTCAAGTCCTGCCTTTTACTTCAGTTGTAGACATTTTAATATAGGAAATGGCATTTTTTTCTCCCCCTAAAATGGATAATTTCCATTCAGGTTTAAGAGGGAAGAACAACATTATTGTGGGAGTTTTATTGTATTGAATAGATTTTATAAAGTTTTTCTTCTAAAGATGTTTCTCTGAAACAGAGATTATTTTATTTCTCCCAATATATATGCTATCAAAGAGGTAGCAGAAGTTGAAAGAAGTTCAAAATACTATCTGAAATTGTCGAGTTATATAAACATTTGATTGCAACAAGCAAGTCCTTTGTAAAGCTGTAAAGCATTTACATCACTGGAGACAGTTTTATTCAAAGTTTCTACTATTTTACATAGTCTACTTATAGAGACATTTGTTTTTGAAACAGAGTAAGGGATAACCAGAAGAAGCTATATTCAATCTGGATAATGGTGTACATTTATTTAAAATGAAAGCAGTGTGGTGTAAACATTCAAAGAATTTTTATTTTTCAGAAAATCTGGATCGATGTTTCACTACTGTGCTACACACTGTAATTACCTGGACAACTTAGCAAGGGGAAGTTCAAAAGACCAATGCCTGAGTTCCACTCTCAGGATCTGATTAATTGGTTTGGGGTCAGGCCCATACACTGACAATTTTAAAGAGTGCCTTCAGATGATTCTACTGTGCAACCAGGTTAAAAACCAGTGATGTAAACCAAATGATTTATTTAAAGCAGACATAATGAGGTGGATGACTAATACAATTTTGTTCATTTTGTAGCTTTCTAGAGGCAGGTGTCCGTGCTACACATTTTCTGGGCCCCCAGCTGCTGCTCTTCTTTCATCTGGCACATTTCCCTGTGCCCTCTCTTTATTGCTAGGCATGCTAGGGAAAAATGGCAAAATGAAAAAATCTTCCCTCTGTGTTACTTCTCATGAATTATTGTTGTAAAATTTGAGTGAGAGGAGGAGGTGGGAACGTGAGAATTGAACCACAGGCTGAAATAAAAATTTGCATAAATTTTAAGATCTCATTACAAAATAAAATATTACCTTCTTTTACTAGTCTAGCTCATTAATATTTGGCTGTATAAGGAATTATGATTACCACTTATGAATATAAGCATAGTAAAAGTATTATAACACTAAAACATCAGTAAAGGAATTTGTGAAATAGTGTTTATTGATAAAGTTTTTTTTTCACCGCAGAACTTTTGGTTTATTAACAGTTTTATTATTTGTTTAAATTTGTTTATGTACCTTTTGTAACTGTGTGTTTTTAACAGCAGAAACTTCAAACACAGATATTGACAACATCGTGGATCCTGATGTGTATTCTCCTGACATTGAAAAAATTGGGGAAAACACCTCCTTTGAAATAAATTTAAAAGAGAAAAGTACAGGTTTAGAAAGTAATCAAAAGTCTGATGATTCTTGCATATCACTTGAAAGCAAGGATACTTTGCTAAGTATAGATTTAGAAAAACCTCCCATTGAGGAGAAATTATCTCAAGACATCAAAGAATCCTTGGAATTCAGCAATCTGCATAAGACACCACGCTTTGAAGATTCAAAAACTACAAAGTCATCACTGGTAAATCTCTATTATGTTTATTATATTAGAATTTTATAAGAAATCTTATAAGAAAATGTCTTAGTGACACAATACATTCTCAAGTTACTTCCTATTAAAGTTAAAATGTGCTGCCTTACATTATTATGAGATAGTTGAAGAGTGACTCATATGGAAGAGAACATTAATGACTTCTAGGACAAATTCTAATATGAGGAATGCCATTTTAATAAATGGCTTGCTGTGATAAATAATACTTTAAGGCCCACCTTATGCACTATAGTAAGAGCACTGTTACTTTTCCAAATGAAATTCATTATGAATAATACAGTATAATAAATCCTTTCTAATTTTTTACGATAGTATAGTCAATGGTCAAAGTGAAATAAATGCAGATATCTAGATAGAACCAGTTACTGTGGTTTAATGTAAGTATAAGATGAAGAAGGTAATTATTTCAGGAAGATGGCTAATAAAGAAATGGAGTTGTAGTTTTTGTTTCTTCTCACAGGAAAGGTAAAGGAAAAGTTGCTCATTTTTTCATTGTTACCACGTTATAAAACTATATTTGAATTTCATTCTATATACTAGAAATCTTTACTAATTGTTAATATTAATAATACATTCTTTGGAAATTTAAGTGAGGCAAATATTTTTAATAATGCTCAAAAGTCATATAAAATGAATTCCTATGGTTCCTGAACTGAAGAGGGAAGCAAAAAAGCAGAAGGATGAATACTTGAGTTGTTTCTACTTCTGCTTGGAGGGCTGGTTTTCTGTGCCCACTTTGTTACAGATGTTGTGCCTTTGTGAGATACGAAATTGAAACTGAGGCCTCTGCAAAAACTTAGACCCCTAAATGTCTGATCAGTCATGTAAGGAATGCACTAGGAACATGCACATAGGTGCAACAAGATGAAAGGAAACTGATTTCTGCAAGTGATCTTGGCTAGGTCAATAAAACATTTCACCTGGAAAATAGATGTCTTGGGCTTTCATTTAGCATAGATTTGGATATACCTACTCAAATATACATTTGCGTATATATTTCTTGCTTGTCAAGCCAAGACATTAACATTATTGTTAATCCATGCCTATTAATACCCTGATGTATCTGACAGAAGTAAATCCTAATACTTTATAAATGGACATCCTTACAACTTATCCCACAATAGATTCCACAAAATAAAGCTCCACTTCAGATGGGCTTATCTTCTCGTTACCTCAGTGAAGAAAATAATTGATCATAGCATGAATTTCAGCAGAGAAAACAAGAACTTCAATTTCCACATTTCCAAAGGGCAACATGAAGAGTACCAGGTGACATCTATATATACAGTGAGCTGTGTGATAAGTGAGGAATCCTGACCTTAAGAAGCCCGATCTTTTACACTGGGCAGTAAGCCTGCCAGACCTTTGTCCTAGAGGAAGACTATCTTTATTACACTAGACAGTAAACAAACCTGCTCTTTGCTCTAGAGAGAGACTCAATCTCTGTCCTCTGAGATTATATTTAAAATGTTTAAAAATAGG
Organism: Mandrillus leucophaeus; assembly: GCF_000951045.1. Taxonomy (NCBI): domain Eukaryota; kingdom Metazoa; phylum Chordata; class Mammalia; order Primates; family Cercopithecidae; genus Mandrillus; species Mandrillus leucophaeus. The sequence continues at coordinate 883,878 of NW_012106042.1, read as the reverse complement.
AAGAAATAAAAAGAACTTAAGACTAAGATAGTATGAACTGCTCCATTTATGAAGGCTAATAAAAAGTTCTAACATTCAAAATATATTTATTCAAATTATAATTAAATGGATACTAAACAGCATATTAAATACAAATAAGGAGAGAAATATTACCCTGGAAGGTAAGTTTTAAAAATTGCTTGTATTGCAGCAAAGACATGTGAAGAGTTAGTAATATGACAGATTGTAAAATAACCAAGTACAATTCCAGAACATTATAAATAAAAACAAATCCACATTATGACTTTTGTTTGAGATACCTCATAGACAATCTTAAAAACAATAAAAGACAATAGAAAATTATCTCCAAAAGCAATTACTAGATTGACAGTAAAATTCTCATGCACAGCAACAGGGAGCCTCAACAGTGTAACACAGTGGAACATTATCTTTAAACTTCTAATAGAACTGACTAACAATCTAGAATTCCAAGGCTTGCAAAACTGTCATTCAAGACCAAGAATGAAATAATGGCAAGTTTAAACAAAAGTTCAGGTAATTTAGTTATTTCCCCTCTTGAATGAACATCTGAATGATATACTTCAAAAAAGAAATTAAACCCGGAAGGAAGAAGTAGGATGCAAGAAATAATGGTGTGAGGGAAAAATGAAAAATACATTAGATGTATTACAAAATAATTATTATAATGCCCAACTTGAGAATTACAAAAGAAGAAATTTGAATGAGAATAATATGTGCCATAACTTGTAAGACTGTTAGATATGTATGATTACAGTTAAAAGTACTAAGATTCTGTATTATAAAGAAGGTAGAGACCATTGTAGGAATTGTTGTTGACTTAGTGTTTTAGTTATACATGTTAAATACTTTGAGTAACAATTAAAATGTTACAGACACAATGTATATCATCCAAAACACTAAAGGAAAAGGGGAATATAGAAAACTCAATTAACTAAAACAGTCAGGAAATAAATGCATCAAAGGAAAAATAGTATGGTTAAGTATTGGGTATACAATTCCTCTTGGGTCGCTCATGTTTTTTTGCACATCTTTTGAGCAAAACCACTGACTCTATTTGTTCCAAAGTATATTTTCAAGAATGCTTGTATAGATAACAGCTTTGAACGATAGAGATTATGTCCCTCTTCAGAGCAAAGACTAGGTTCGTTTATTGTCTGGTATCATATAAATAATGTTTTCCCCTGGCAAAGGTCAGGCAGGGTTACTGCCCAGTATAAAATGGATTTCCTAAGGTCAGGATTTCTCTCCTGAACCACAGCTCAGGGTATGTGCAGATGTCACGTGGCTCTCTTCATGATGTCCTGTGAAAATTGGGTTCTGGGAATTGGTGCAAATGATGATACTCTGGCAACTGCTATTGTTGTGAGTGAGAAAATCCTTTGTCTCTGACCAAGGAAACTTGTATCTTCTTCCAGCATACGTGAAACTGTAACAGGTTTGCAAGTAGGGTAAAATCTCAGACCCTTCACTGTTCTTGACAGCAAGTAGAAAGACTAAAGCAAGCTGACAGGAATAAATTCAATCATATAAGTAATTAGAATAAATGTGAACTGTGTGTGTGTGTGTGTAGAGTTATTTTACCAGACACCTGCTTAAAACATGGGGTGGCAGGAAGGTATTTCAGAGTAAAGGCAAGCACTAATTAAAAAAAATAAATAAAAATTTAAGGTAATAAAACATTATTGGGGTAAAGGGGACCATTGTGTAGATGTTAAAATCATTTTATTTAATAGGAAGATTAAAGAAAATCTGAATTTGTGTGTACCTATCAATATAGCCTCAGATATATTGTAGCAAAAATGGACAAAATCACGTGGTATTATTGACAGATCCATCAATCTAATATGATTTTCTATTAATAAAGATAGAGAAGATTTGATCAATACAAATAAGCTTAAAGAACATATTTAGAACCACATGCTCAATAATTAGAGAATGTGTGTTCTTTGCAAGAACAAATGGAACATTTGCAAAATACATGTTACAAAATATTACAAAAATAAATCCACAAAGGAAGTTTCAACAAATGCTAAAGAAATCATATTACACACTGTGTTTTCCAATCATAATACAATAAATTATAAATTGATAGCAAAATGCTAACAAAATTAATACAATTCAAATATGTCTAGGTTTTTATTTATTTATTTTAATTTTATTTATTTATTTTTTTGAGACAGAGTCTCGCTCTGTGGCCCAGGCTGGAGTGCAGTGGCGCGATCTCGGCTCACTGCAAGCTCCGCCTCCCGGGTTCACTCCATTCTCCTGCCTCAGCCTCCTGAGTAGCTGGGACTACAGGCGCCCACCACTACGTCCGGCTAATTTTTTGTATTTTTAGTAGAGACGGGGTTTCACCGTGTTAGTCAGGGTGGTCTCCATCTCCTGACCTCGTGATGTGCCCGCATCGGCCTCCCAAAGTGCTGGGATCATAGGTGTGAGCCACTGCACCGGACCAAATATGTCTAGGTTAATGAAAAAAATTAAAATAGAAGGTAGAAATATTTAGAACTGAATGTAAGCAAAAACATCACAGATAAATAATGTATAGGATGAAACTCAAATACTACTTACTGAGAAATTTATAATCCCAAATGCAAGAAAAAAGTAAAAATTAATGAACTATGAATCTGACTCAAAAGCAATAAAGCAATCATAAACTCAAAGGAATTCACTGGAAAAACTCTTTCCTGTCATTCTCTTCAATTCAGCAGGAGAGGATACGGAAATATGTATTGCCCTCAGGCCCTGCCTATTTATCCAATCCAGGGAAACTTTCATTTAGTTACATAGTCTGATGATTTGCATCCCATCGACTTTCTGGTCTACTCTCAGCTGATCAGAGTCTGTCAGGATAGCTGTGACCTACATAACACCAATAATTTACAGAAGGGTTCCTTTACTTCTTTTATGTGTTAATACATGCTACCCTATTCAATTAATGTAACAGGTGTGTCATTAGGTTTAGCTGTTTCTTAAAAGGAAGGTATGTGACATGAACATACAGAGGGGAACAGTATACATTGGGGCTTATCAGAGAGTGATGAGTGGGAGGAGAGAATTAGAAAAAATAACTAGTGGGTACTAGGCTTAATGCCTGGGTGATGAAATAATCTGTACAACAAATCTCCATGACACAAATTTACCTGTGTAACAGACCTGCACAAGTACCCCTGAACTTAGAAATTGTTGGGGTTTTTTGTTTTGTTTTGTTTTTGTTTTGTTTTGTTTTTTGTTTTTTGTTTTGTTTGTTTTTTGTTTTTTTTAAAAGGCTGGACGCAGTGGCTCACCCCTGTAATCCCAGCACTTTGGGAGGCCGAGGTGGGTGGATCACAAGGTCAGGAGTTTGAGACCAGCCTGGCCAACATGATAAAATCCCGTCTCTATTAAAAATACAAAAATTAGCTGGGCGTGGTGGCAGGCACCTGTAATCCCAACTACTCAGGAGGCTGAGGCAGGAGAATCGTTTGAACCTGGGAGGTGGATATTGTAGTGAGCTGAGATTGTGCCATTGTATTCCAGCCTGGGTGACAGGGTGAGACTCCATCGAAAAAAAAAATGAGAATGTGTGTGTGGCTGGGATACGTTCTTGTTTTATTCAATTTAAGACTATCCATTGCTCGGTATAAAATATTGCTCAGTATAAAATATGTTCTGACAGAGCTAGTTCAGGAAACAATCTGAATGAGTATTTAAGTGCATAGGATCCATAAAGTTCTCAGCAGCTCAAACCTGCTGACATAATCAAAAGCCAGTGACTGTTGTAAAATGGCTTACATGGTTATTGTTTTTTTCAATTAGGTGAGACTAAATGTAGTCCTGGACAGTAATAAAATAGTGTTATGTAAAGATTGCCTTTTCCTCATGGGGGATATTGGATTGAGAGATTTGAAGTTTTTTCAGGAATAATCTGTCGTAGGATTTTAGAAGTATTCTCAACAAACTAATGGGTTTCTAACTCCAGGATTGCCCCTTATATAAATAAAATAAAGAATGTTTTAATCCATTCCTAGGTAATTATATCTGATGAATAAAAAAGTGTAAATAGTTTCACAGACATTGTCCACCACTGGTAAGACAGGACTTAAGCTGAGCGCCAAAGGTTCTCCTGAGCATCTTATTACGGGAGATGGCCAATCTCTGTAAAGAATTAACTTGTTGGATCACAAGAGAATTTGAAGAGTTGCAAAACAAAAGGTGAAAAGCAGATGGAAGGGAGCTGTAAAATAGAGCTTTCTGAAGTGGCCATCAGAATTGGTGCTTCACAGTTTGCAGACTGAGTTCCTGCTTCTGAATAAAGTGGTTGAATCTACTTTCTTTTCATTCCTAAGAACTAAACCTGAACCTATTTTACTCTTTTTCTGTCCTAGTAGAAGTCATTCCATCAGAAGAAACTACTTATAAATCTATTATGCTCCATCCAAATTGAGTATAAAATTGTTTCTTTTGTACTTCAGTTTTTAGAAAATGATTTCTGTGTAAGGTGGAACTTCCTACAGAATTAAGTACTAATTTGTAGGGCAGTAGCTAGGAAAACAATGGACTAGTCAGGTGTCCTTTGTTCTGGCTCTAAAACTATCAATAGTTAACGTTGTAAGTTTGTGCTAAAAGTAATAAAACATAACTATTTTAGGATTTTTATCTGTAAACCAAGACATTCAAAACTCTTCCAGATTTGCAATTGCATAATTCAAATATAAGCTTCACTGGAGTGGAAAGAATTCTATAATTGTTTATCAGTGTCTGGGAGGGCCAGGGAATATGTGCTTAGAATTTTGGATTTGGATTTGTCTTTGAATGACATGCTTTATTGGTCACTAGCTTTGTTCTTTAATATTATCTCATTTATATAATTTATAAATTTATATTAAATTAAAGTAATTTGGTTTACATTGATTTATTGCAACAGACTATATTTGGGCATTAATTAGATTAGATTCATTAGGGAATTGTTAAAAACTGATAGCTACTCTGATTATACTATAACCTCATCTAGAGCTATTACTAATGAATTCCTAATCTGTTTCTACTGGATTCACATTTTTTAAAGTTCCAGTTATATTCAATTCTAAAATAAGAACATGTAAAAATGACTTAATAGGGTGGCAGGATAAGTCTACGTTTCAAATCAGTCAGACCTATATTCAAAGCCTAGGTCTGCTAGTTTCTAGCTATATAAACTTCGTAAATTACTTATCTTCCTCTTGCCTCAGTTTCCTACTTGTATATTTGCTTCATGATGAGTGTTTTGTTAACTTACATTTTTTTCCATGACCATTGTCAGGTCAGATATTTCCCATTGGTATTTTACCTTCAATTTTGAAATTATTTTATATATAGACAAAGACACTAGTTCACAGCCACTGCATGTGGAAGTAACTCTGAATTCCAGGATAATTTATGTGCAAGGACACTGAGGGATGAAAATAAAGGAAGAAAAAGAAAAAAAATTATTTTATTTCATGAATTTCTGTCCTTTTTGGATTAATATCAACTTTCAGAGAATCATTATAACAGTAGTTAGAACTTACTATATACAAAAATGTTGTGTTACTATTTGTCTCCACTGTTAGAAACTAAACTTGATGAGGGAAGAATTTGTGCCAAGTATATAGTAGGTATCTGATAAATGAATATGCTTGTTTGTGTTAATGAGTTAGAAAATAAACTTTATAATGTTGAATATTTTGTTTCTTAGTTGTTACAAGAAATAGCCTGCAGAAGGAAGCCTATAACAAAACAATATCAAGGACTTGAGAGATTCTTTATTTTTGATACAAATGAAAGACTCAACTTACTTCCTTCTCATCGTTTAGAATGCAACAGTTCCAGTACTAGGATTACACTTGCAGGTAAAGTTCTAGCTCATTTTTCTAAAACAGTCTGTTCTCATCTTAGGAAACACTGGGCAGTTCTGTTCAATGGATAAAATCATTTTCTTCTTGCCTAAAATTATTGACCTTGTATTAGTTGCTATATATTTACATTTAAGGTTACTATCAGAATGTGAGAAACTATGACTTATAATGAAACTAGGAAAGATTATTTTTAGCATTTAGAAGTGTGGTTATTTTAGACCTTTTAGTGTTGCTATAAAGGAATAACCAAGGCTAGATAATTTATAAATAAAAGAAGTTTATTTGGCTCAGAGTTCTGCAAGGCGTGTAACTAGTATGTGCCACCATCTGGTTGGTGTTTTACATTACTGCCAATAGTGAACAAAAGTTCCGATTGTTACGCATTCTTGACAATACTTGTTCTTTACTTTTTTTGGCAGGGGCGGGGGAGAGTAGTCATCCTCATGGGTCTGAGGTGGTATAATATTGTAGCTTAGATTTGCATTTTCCTCATGATTAGTAGTGTTGAGTATCTTTTCATGTGCTTATTAAGTCATTTGTATATACTCTTTGGAGAAATGTCTATTCAGTTACTTAGCTCATATTTTAATTGGGTTATTTGTTTTTTCATTGTTGAGTTATAGGAGTTCCTTATTATATTCTGGATACTACTACTTCATAAGATATATTATTTGTAACTATTTCCTCCCATTCTGTGGATTGCCTTTTCACTCTGTTGATAGTGTCTTTTGATGTAATTTTTTCCAATTTTTATAAAGTCCAATTTGTCTATTTTTGTGGGTGCTCTTGCCTGTTCCTTCAATGTCATATTTAATAATTCATTTCCAAAGCCAATGTCATGGGTCTATACTTCTAAGGTATTTGTAGTTTCAGGTTTTATATTTAGGTCTTTGATCAATTTGAGTTTATTTTTGTACATGGTTTTAAAAGTCCAGATTCATTATTTTGCATATGGATATCAAGTTTTCCAGCACCATTTGTTGAAAAGACCTTTCTTTCCCCCATTGAATGGTCTAGGCACCCTTGTCAAAAATTATTTGGCTAAGAGAGTAGATTTTAAGTTTTCTCACACACAAAAAAATTATTGGTGAGTTGAGATATATGTTAACTAACTTGATTTAGCAATTCCACAATATGTACATATTTCAAAATATGTTTTATACCATAAGTATAACTTTTTTCAAATAATTGTAATTTGATCATATGTGTGAGGATATATTTCTGGGTTGTTTACCACATTTCATTGGTCTATATGTCTGTCTTTGTACCAGTATCACACTGTTTTGATTACAGTATCTTCGTAATAAGTTTTGAAATCAGCAAGTGTGAGTCTTCCAGCTTTGCTCTTGTTTTTAATATTGTTTTGGCTATTCAGGGCCCCTGTTGATTGCATGTGAATTTTATGATTTTTTTTTAATTTCTATGAAAAACGTCATTGAGTTTTTGATAGGGATTATATTGAATATGTAGATCACTTTGGGTAACATTGACACCTTAGCACTATTGACTCCTCCAGTTCATGAACATAAGATATGTTTCCCTTTACGTGTGTCTTCTTTAGTTTCTTTCAACAATGTTTTACAGTTTTCATTGCATAAGTCTTTCACCTCCTTGGTTATGTTGATTTCTAAGTTTGTTTCTTTTTGATGCTATTGTGAATGGAATTGTTCCTTTAATTTCCTTTTCAGATTGTTCATTGTTAGCATATAGAAATACAATTGGTATTTGCCTATTGACTTTGTATCTACTACTTTGCTGATTTCATTTATTTTAACATACTTTTGTGTAATCTTTAGTGTCTTCTACATATAAGATCACATCATCTATGAACAAAGATAATTTTACTTCCTCCTTTCTAATTCAAATGTCTTTTATTTCTTTTTCTTGTCTGTTCTGGCTACTTATATTGAATAGAAGTAGCAAAAGCAATCATCCTTGCCTTGCTCTAGATCTTAGGAATTGTTCTTTTTTTTCATCATTGAGTTTCATGTTTGCTGTGGTTTATTAACATATTACTTTCATTATGTAGAGGTATTTCCCTTTTATTCCTAGTTTGTTAGGTGTTCTTATCATAAAAGTGTGTTGGATTTTGTCAAATGCTTTTTCTGCATAAATTGGGATGATTATGTGTTTTTTTTTTTCTTTCACTCTATAAATGTGGTATATTACATTGATGGATTTTCATATGCTGAACCATCCTTACATTTCAGAAATAAATGTTATTTGATCATGATATGTAACCCTTTTTAATATGCTGCTGAATTTGGTTTGTTAGTACTTTGAAGATTTTTACATCACTGGTTATAAATGATATTGTTCTGATGTTTTTTTACTTGTAGTGTCTTTGTTTGGCATTAGTATCCGTGTAGGTGTAGACTCACAGTTTGAGTTGGTGTCCCTCCTCTTCAATCTTTTGGAAAAGTTTGAGGACTGGCGTTATTTCTTCAAATGTGTGATAGAACTCACCAGTGATGCAATTAGGTCCAGGACTTGTATTTATTGGCAATTTTTTTCTTGCAGATTTAATCTCCTTACTAGTTATATATATTCCATTTTTTTGTTTCTTCATTTTTTTTTTAA
>NW_012106042.1:872697-874154 GCF_000951045.1 Mandrillus leucophaeus | reverse complement strand
ATTTTGGCTTTTGTTGTCATTGGTTTTGGTGTTTTAGTCATGAAGCCTTTGCCCATGCCTATGTCCTGAATGGTACTGCCAGGTTTTCTTCTAGGGTTTTTACGGCTTTTGCTCTTACATTTAAGTCTTTAATCCATCTTGAGTTAATTTTTATATAAGGTGTAAGGAAGGAATCCAGTTTCAATTTTATGCCTATTGCTAGCCAGTTTTCCCAACACCATTTGTTAAATAGGGAATCCTTTTCTTTTACTTGTTTTTGCCAGGTTTGTCAAAAATCAGATGGTTGTAGATGTATGGTATAATTTCTGAGGCCTCTGTTCTATTCCATTGGTCTATGTATCTGTTTTGGTACCAGTACAATGCTGTTTTGGGTTACTGTGGCCTTGTATTATAGTTTGAAGTGAGGCAGTGTGATGCCTCCAGCTTTGTTCTTTTTGCTTAGGATTGGCTTGGCCATGTGGGCTCTTTTTTGGTTCCATATGATATTTAAAGTAGTTTTTTTCCAATTCTATGAAGAAGTCAATGGTAGCTTGATGAGGACAGGATTGAAAATAAAAATTACTTTCAGCAGTATGGCCATTTTCATGATATTGATTCTTCCTATCCATGAGCATGATGTTTTTCCATTTGTTTGTGTCCTCTCTTGTTTCCTTGAGCAGTGGTTTGTAGTTCTCCTTCAAGAGGTTCTTCACATCCCTTGTAAGTTGTATTCCTAGGTATTTTATTCTCTTTGTAGTAATTGTGAATGAGAGTTCACTCATTATTTGGCTCTCTGTTTGTCTGTTAGGGGTATATAGGAAAGCTTGTGATTTTTGCACAATGATTTTGTATCCTGAGACTTTGCTGAAGTTGCTCATCAGCTTAAGGAGGTTTGGGCTGAGACAATGGGGTTTTCAAAATATATAATCATGTCATCTGCAAACAGAGACAATTTGACTTCCTCTTTTCCTAACTGAATACTCTTTATTTCTTTCTCTTGCCTGATCACCCTGGCCAGAACTTCCAATACTGTGTTGAATAGGAGTGGTGAGGAGGGTATCCTTGTCTTGTGCCAGTTTTCAAAGGGAATGCTTCCAGGTATTGCCCATTCCGTATGATATTGGCTGTGGGTTTGTCATAAATATCTCTTATTATTTTGAGATATGTTCCATCAATATCAAGTTTTATTGAGAGTTTTTAGCATGAAGTGCTGTTGAATTTTGTTGAAGGCCTTTTCTGCATCTATCGAGATAATCATATGGTTTTTGTCATTGGTTCTCTTTATGTGATGGATTACATTTATTGATTTGCATATGTTGAACCAGCCTTGCATCCCAGGGATGAAGCCGAGTTGATTGTGATGGATAAACTTTTTGATGTGCTGCTGGATTGGTATGCCAGTATTTTGTTGAGGATTTTCGCATAGATGTTCTTCAGGGATATTGGCCTGAAATTTTCTTTTTTTGTTGTGTCTCTGT
>NW_012106042.1:869628-871508 GCF_000951045.1 Mandrillus leucophaeus | reverse complement strand
ACCCGCTTCGGACTCCCAAAGTGCTGGGATCATGGGCGTAAGCCACCACACCCAGTCTATACTTTTTAAATTTTTAAAATTAAAATATTTTAATTTAATGATTTTTATTTTGTAATAAGATTTTGTATTTCATAATATATATCACTGTTATAAATATTCTTTATTCAGTTAAATATTGTCCAGTAAGACATAAATACAAAACTAATAAAATTGATTTTCTTCTTTTTAAACTTTATATTATCTTATTATTTTTCAATTTCAGAAGACAGAGAATGGATTCCAGACCATAGCTTAAGTGAACATGCTGATAATGCAATTGTCTTGGGTGTTCTGCAGGGTGCTCAGAGTCCATCATCAAGTAGAAAACAGCAAAAGATGGGTAACATTGACTCAAAGGCAGCGGTGCCATGTTGGCAGCTTGCTTTCTTTAGTAGTTAGCTTTATTAGCAGTTTAGTAGGCACCTGAAATTTAGTTTTTGAAGTTCTGTAATTTAAAATCATTCATTTTAACTAAATGTCCTCGACTTTTCTTCCAAAACCAAAGCACAAAAATAAGTGTACTCATTTTTCCAAAGGCATGAATTATCATCTTAGTTATTTTCTATAGCAATGTATTAGGAAATAACATTTGCAAAGTGTAGTTAAGAGTATGGCATATTTTGAACAATCCTTATGAAATACGTACTCAGTTTCATTACTCACTCAGGAAGCAGTATGTTTATACCAGATTTTGCCTACTCTTTACCTATATTATGATCAGACAGAACCATATGTGAAATGATTGACTTAGCTTAAGATGCTTATTGCTGGGATTGAGAAAACTTAGTTCTAAATATAATTCTGTATGTACTGACCCTGGAATCTTCATTTCAGTTCATTAACTCTATTCTCTAAACAAAGTAATTATAAGATTTTCCATAGAATAATTCTTTTGACATACTGAATGTCTATTTTAATACGTTCCTGATAAGTTTATACAGAGTATATGACATCATTAAAATCACTAGTATTATTAGAACATTACTGTTATCCCATTATACCAGCTATAATGGGTTTGCTTTATGCCAAAGTAGGAAGTTGTAGTATATAACTAATGAATTCAGGTAATTCGGTATATATATTGAGGATATTAGCACTTGGCTTGGCCCTGAGGATAAAAGAGATACATAAGTAATATTCCCTGATCTTATTAAGCTCACAGTTTAGGAGGAATACTTGAGAAAGTGGGCTATTTGTGTTGGTTTAAAGGCTATCTTCAAGGCAGAAATTTAATTGCATATGATTCGTCTCTCCATATAAGATTTATTATGTCTCTCTTGCCCTAAAATCTATGATTAAACCTCTCTGGCTAGCTTAGATCCTTTCCATATGCATTTATGTTGAGAATCTGTCAGATATAAAACTTTTTAGGGAGAAAACAATGTATTTATGGGTTTTTTTTTGGCTCTATAATTAGATGCCTATTTTTACATCAAAGTCTATGTCAACTTCAAAAATTCGGGTTGCTTCCCTCTGAGGCAATCAGAACAAACTGTTATAAGTCACTGTATATTGATGAAAACAAATTCATATACATGCTATGAGAAATTTATTACAAAGACAAATCTACAAATCAGTAGTCAAATGCTTTTAAGTATCAGTTTGGACAGATCAGTCAAAATCAATAATTTGCTATAAAAAACATTTGTTGGCTGGGCATGGTGGCTCACACCTGTAATCCCTGCACTTTGAGAGGCTGAAGCAGGTGGATTATGAGGTCAGGAGATCGAGACCATCCTGGCTAACACAGTGAAACCCCATTTCTACTAAAAAATACAAAAAATTAGCTGGACGTAATGGCGGGTGCCTGTGGTCCCAGCTACTCGGGAGGCTGAGGCGGG
>NW_012106042.1:865615-868032 GCF_000951045.1 Mandrillus leucophaeus | reverse complement strand
TATGTGTGTCTTTGCACATGAAATAGAGTTCCTGAATATAACACACTGATGGGTCTTGACTCTTTATCCAGTTTGTAAGTCTGTCTTTTAATTGGAGCATTTAGCCCATTTACATTTAAGGTTAATATTGGTATGTGTGAATTTGATCCTGCTGTTATTATGCTAGCTGTTTATTTTGCCCATTCGTTGATGCAGTTTCTTCATAGCATTAAAGGTCTTTACAATTTGGTAGGTTTTTGAAGTGGCTGGTACTGTTTGTTTCTTTCCATGTTTAGTGCTTCCCTCAGAAGCTCTTATAAGGTGGGCCTGGTGGCAAATCTCTCAGCATTTGCTTGTCTGTAAATGGTTTTATTTCTCTTTTGCTTATGAAACTTAGTTTGGCTGGATGTGAAATTCTGGGTTGAAAATTCTTTTCTTTAAGAGTGTTGAATATTGATCCCCACTCTCTTCTGGGTTGTAGGGTTTCTGCCAAGAGATCTGCAATTAGTCTGATGGGCCTCCCTTTGTGGGTAACCCAACCTTTCTCTCTGGTTGCCCTTAACATTGTTTCCTTCATTGAAACCTTGGTGAATCTGATGATTATGTGTCATGGGGTTGCTCTTTTCGAGGAATATCTTTGTGGTGTTCTCTGTATTTGCTGAATTTGAATGTTGGCCTGTCTTGGTAGGTTGGGGAAGTTCTCCTGGATAATATCCTGAAGAGTGTTTCTCAACTTGGTTCTATTCTCCCCGTCACTTTCAGGTACACCAATCAAATGTAGATTTGGTCTTTTCACATAGTCCCATATTTCTTGGAGGCTTTGTTCATTTCTTTTCACTCTTTTCTCTAACCTTGTCTTCTCGCTTTATTTCATTGAGTTGATCTTTAACCTCTGATATCCTTTCTTCCACTTGATCTATTCGGCTACTGTGTATGCTTCATGAAGTTCTTGTGCTGTATTTTTCAGCTCCAGCAGGTTATTTATGTTCTTCTCTATTTATTCTAGTTAGCAATTCGACTAACTTTTTTTTCAGAGTTCTTAGCTTCCTTGCATTGGGTTAGAACATGCTCCTTTAGCTGGGAGGAGTTTGTTATTACCCACTTTCTGAAACCTACATCTGTTAATTAATCAAACTCATTCTCCATCCAGTTTTGTTCCCTTGGTGGTGAGGCATTGTGATCGTTTGGAGGAGAGGAGACATTCAGGTTTTGGAATTTTCAGCCCTTTTGCACTTGTTTCTCCCCATCTTCGTGGATTTATCTACCTTTGGTCTTTGAAGTCGGTGACCTTCAGATGGGGTCTCTGAGTGGATGTTCTTTTTGTTGATGTTGATACTATTCCTTTCTGTTTGTTAGTTTTCCTTCTAACAGTTCAGCCCCTCTGCTGCAGGTCTGTTGGAGTTTGCTGGAGGTCCACTCCAGACCCTGTTTGCCTGGGTATCACCAGTGGAGGCTGCAGAACAGCAAAGATTGCTGCGTGTTCCTTTCTCTGGAAGCTTCATCCCAGAGGGGCACCCACCAGATGCCAGCCAGAGCTCTCCTGTAAGAGATGTCTGTCATCCTCTACTGGGAGTTGTCTCCCAGTCAGGATACAGTTGAGGAGCAGTCTGTCCCTTATCAGAGCTCAAACACTATGCTGGGAGATCTGCTGCTCTCTTCAGAGCTGCCAGGCAGGGACGTTTAAGTCTGCTGAAGCTGTGCCTACAACTGCCCCTTCCCCCAGGTGCTCTATCCCAGGGAGATGGAGGTTTTATCTATAAGTCTCTGACTGGGGCTGCTGCCTTTTTTTTCAGAGAGGGAAACTTGAGAAGGCAATCTGGCCATAGTGGCCTTGCTGAGCTGCCATGGGCTCCACCCAGTTGGAACTTCCCAGCGGCTTTGTTTACACTGTGAGGGTAAAATTGCCTACTCAAGCCTCAGCAATGGCAGACACCTCTCCCCTCACCACGCTCGAGCATCCCAGGTCATGCTCAGACTGCTGTGCTGGCCATGAGACTTTCTAGCCAGTGAATCTTAGCTTGCTGGGCTCCATGGGGGTAGGATCTGATGAGCCAGACCACTTGGCTCCCTGGCTACAGCCCCCTTTCCAGAGGAGTGAATGGTTCTGTCTCACTGGTGTTCCAGGTGTCACTGGGGTATGAGAAATAAACTCCTGTGGCTAAAGTGGTGTCTGCTCAAGTGGCCGCCCAGTTTTGTTCTGGAAACCCAGGTCCCTAGTGGCATAGACACTGGAAGGGATCTCCTGGTCTGAGAATTGCGATGACCATGGGAAAAGTGCAGTATCAGAGCCAGAGTGCACGGTACAGTCCCTAATTTCTTCCCTTGACTAGGAGAGGGAGTTCCCCAACCCCTTGCCTTCCCAGATGAGGTGACACCACACCCTGTTTCAGCTTGCCCTCCTTGGGCTGCACCCACTGTCCAACCAGACCCAAGGAGAT
>NW_012106042.1:859690-862925 GCF_000951045.1 Mandrillus leucophaeus | reverse complement strand
AAAAAAAAAAAAAAAAAAATTGTTGAAGCACTACTGCCAGACACTGGTTATACAAAACAAACCCTTATCTCTATTGCTCAAGAGCTTAGAGTCCAGTATAAAGTTTCTCAAAAGTCAGTATGAGTGTAATCACCTGGGAAACCTCTTGTAATGCAGATTTCTGGATCTGACTCTTAGGGATTCTGATTAATTAAGGCTGAGATAATGCCTAGGAAATTGCATTTATTTTTTGAACAACAACAACTCCTTTTTATACTAATATAGACAGTCTGAATACCTTATTTTGAGAAAACTGTTATAAATTTTTTGATATATATAAAATGTGTGTGTGAATATGTAAACTATATCACATATAAGTTTTATAAAAAGAGCTATGAGTAATTTACTTTTGGACATTAATAGGTAATTAATGATGATATGTCCTATTAGCTATAATAGTTAGATATATAAGCGGGGTATTTTTTAGAAACAGGGAAGATAAAATAATGACCTTGCTATTGAAAAATGTAGATTGGCAAGATATTAGAGACTAGGTAACATTCAGTTAAGTCTTTAAAGTTACAATATTTACCAGTCAGAGAAGTTAGGAAATGGCTTTCTAAACAGGGATAGTGGCCTAAACTAAACTAAAAATTGCCTGGCTCTGTCACAAATTACAGAAATCTTGTATGCCAGCATATAATGGAATTCCCATTTCCACAAAAATTAAAAACCCGTGAATGTAAAGACATCATAGCTATGTGTGTTTAGCAGCAAGTTCATTCATTCTTCCCATCCCTGCCACAACTTAATCTTCCCCCACCCCATCTTCCTGCCTCTGGAAGTGGCAACTCTATCCAAACATTGATTAAGTCTGAAATCTGGGAGTCATCTTGCCTCTCACTCAGTTCATCCTATTTATCTTTAGATTCTGCTGATTTCAGCTCTAAAATCGAGCCCAATTCTAACCACTTTTACCTTCACTATTCAAGATTAGCCCAAGTCATTTGTCTGTAATCTCTCATTTGTCTCCTATTTTCACTTTTACTTCTCCCAAAACTATGTTGCTATAATTCATTTCCATTATATTCTACTATTTATAGTCAGTGAGTTGAGTTGTTTATACTCATAACAGTATTGATATTTATAGCTTATATATTAATATTTATAGCTTATAGGAAGTGAATCATACTTTCCATAAATATAAACCATATATTGTACCATGCCATTCTATTGCCTAAAGCATTCCATGGATTCCTATAGAAAGTAGAAAAAAGTATGCCTTACCATGTATCACACAGCAACACCTTGGTTGGCTACCCATGTCTCCTAACTGCATCTTCTCCTACACTGTAGCCACATTTGCTTTCTTTCTGTTCTTAAGCTACTCTCTTACTCACTTCTTAGCCTTAGAATTAGATCTTATCTCTTACCCAGGATGCTCTGAAATTTCCCTCTCCATTCTCTCACTCTTCATATGATTGGTTCTTTTCCATTATTCAGCCTCAGTCCAGATGCTACCTCCATAGAGAGGCCTTCCGACACCACCCTATCTAGTGCTGGTCTTTTGAGTCCCTCTATCACATTTACCTTCTTTTATCTTTCTTGTAAAAGCTATCACTATTTAACATCATCTTATTAGCTTTATTCCTGCTCTCTCTTACCCTTGGTTGGAAAGAAATCAAGAACTAGCCTGTCCTGTTTGTTGGTGTATCTTCAGTAATAGAACAGGGCCTGGCCTATTGTAAGTGCTCAGTAAGTGCTTTCGAATTAGCAGAGTAGGCTAGTAGAACTGTGTGTTAGTTTGGAGTGCAACTTGAGGGTAGAGGCAATGTCTTACTCACTTTTGAATACCCCAGTCCTGACACAGTGCCTGGCAGTTTTAGGAGGTGATAAATAATTTTAAAATTGAATTTGATTGAGTATTAATTCACAAGTTCTCAGAGTTGGAATAAATTTAAGATATTGTACTATCCAGTTCTTGAATTTTGTATTTCACAGGTCATAAGCTGATTTCTAATTCTATAGGATAACACAATAGCATTCTTAGCTACCTAGTTTAGTATTCTTTCCACTTAGCCGTGCTGTGAAATCAAATTTCTATATGTTTTGAGAAATATATTTTCTAAGAATTCTTTTTATGTATAAATTCTCAGCAGTTGATATAATGGAATAAGAATGTCAATAGAAAATAGTGTTTTGCAAACTTTATTTAAGATCAAAATACTGGGTCTTTTGATAAGAATATTATTTGTTATTAAAACACTACCTAAAATCATGTTGCTATAGTTACATTTTATTTAATTCTAACTTTGTATTTAGAATAGCAATAACGGTTATCATCATATTAAATAGTATTCAGTGAATTACTCCTATTCTTTATATCCTTACCAGTAGTATTGTACCCATTCATATAATTTGAAGGCACTATTGAATTTTGTCTTCCCAAAAGTTGGCTTAGTTTATTAGTAATCATAGAGCATATATTCTTTAGTTAACACCAAGGAAATTTAATTTTGTTACATTTAGAATATAACTGATCAGTGCTAATCAATAATTTCTTACGATTGCATTGACAGTGATGGTGCACGTTACTCCAGAAGTAACTTCTTACACTTTTAATCTACAAACTGAGATTTTTTTTAAATTATGGAATGATCCCCTCAATCATGACATTTTTAATTAGTGCCAGTATTAATGTTGTCTTATATCTTAAACTTAACAGCAACATTATACCCTTATATGTTAAGCATTAGAAAAAATGATATATTGACTTAAAAGAACAGTAACAGAATCAGTAATCAAATTGAGGCCTCTTCTATCTCTTTCTGTCTTTTAATTACTTTAAATTACGCTTTGAGCATATTTCCAGTAAGAAAGATGGTCTGTTTCTTTGCTGTGTGCTAAGCATAAGTCTGACCTGTCCTTTGTGTCCTTTTTCTCAATGGGGATCAATTACCTTTAAATACTGTGACAATCAAATGTTCTTGTCAGTGTTTGTACTCTTCTAGATTTTCTGAAGGGCATCTACATTATATTAAATATTTCTTTCTTCATTTCTGTGAATTGGCAGAAGTCCAGTCCTTACTCATAGCATTTTCTTTTGGTTTGTTTTTTTTAAAGTAAGAGTTGTAAATTCTTTTAAATTTTACCTTGACTGAGACATACCATTGTACAGATACTAAAATGTGGTTTACCCCATAGAGTAGAACTTTTGGTTTATATTGTGAATTATTGTTACACTCACTGACTTGTG
>NW_012106042.1:850909-859095 GCF_000951045.1 Mandrillus leucophaeus | reverse complement strand
AACAACAACAACATCAACTCAATGGTCATTAAATACTTAATACATGATGACCGCCTGTAGTCACTTTTTTGAATTTTATATTTTTCATTGAGTTGCTAGAATGAAAACAATGTTCTATGGCATAGGTTCCATCAAATTAGAGTTTTTATGATAATGACAATTGCACATTAACTCACCTAATAGTTTTACAAAGCCAGTTTGTGTTAAGGGAGTGCAAAGTTCTCTTATAATATAATTATGTTTACTATAAACATATTTACCTAAATCAGAACAATAATTTATTACATTAAAGCATTTACCTGCCCTACAAATTTTTAAATATGTACCTTGAAAACTCTCTTGGCCTTATTAAGTAATATTTTGTGAGAAGTACCAAATTAGAAATTAGTTATGTTGTGTTAGTGTAAGATTTGAAGAGATTTTTTTTTTTCCTACTGTGAAAGAAGCAAACATGCTGAAGAAACCAGCTAAGTTGACTTTCAAAATGGATCAAGACAAAGTAGTGACTGTCCTAGTGGAACAATGTAATAACCTGACAGAGATGGGTGCTTCTGGAACTTTTCCAGAAGAGAGTGAGCTCATCCTTCGGAAAATTAGAGATGTGATCTCAATTTCTTTAAAGCCTGCGTTTTTCCAAATATTCATGTAGATTTTGTAAATTAGTCTGTTTTGTTGCCATATTTTTAAATGTAAGAATAAATTACAGATCATCAAGTAAAATTGGTTCACTAGGAAGTGGCAACATGCTTTTTCTAAGGGTTTTTTTCTTGCAAGGTATAGTGTGGTATTGTCCTGGAATTTAAGACACATGTCGTGGTGCTTGGCTTTGGAATACATTATAAAATTGTGTGTTGTTTCTTTATGAAGTTGACTTAGTTTATAGATATTTTCCTTTGTGAATATTAAAATTAGTTTGTTTTTCTCTGAATGTAGGAAAATTAGGAAAAAAATAAATACACAGAAGTGTTCTTTATGACATTGGAAAAGTAATTTGAGATTAAGAAAATGTGGTTAGCTAGAAAGGGTGATAGTCAAAGTTAATTTTGCATAAACTCTGTTACATGAACTTAACTTCTCTGTGTGCAGGGACCTGGTAACTTGTATCTTTAACTACTCATTCAAATTTTTCAAAGTTGATTTAAAATCTTTTTACTTTTAATTTTAGATTGGAAATCACAGAGACCTTCAACATCAAATTTTCCACTTTCCAACTCTGTTAAAGAAAGCTCCAGCTGCCTTTCATCCTCTCCTTGTCGATCAAGAAGTGCAACTGCTCAATCATTGTCTAGAGCTGCTTCTGAAATTTCAGAAATTGAATATATTGATATTACTGACCAGAATGAGCTTTCCTTATATGACACTACTGATCAATGTACCTTAGACAGTTTGGAAAAAGAATTACAAGTGCTGACAACTCTTGCAGGTAATGCTATTTTTTTCACTTTCGATAATGCTAATTAACTCTACCCTCAGCCTGATTCTTCATGTCTTGCGCTAACAAAACAAGCCAGCAAACAAGAAAGCTTTCCCTTTTCTTCTTTAACCATCAACCATTGTGTCTGTTTTCCTGGAAATCCCCTGACATCACTCTGAATATGTTTAAAAATGTGTAGATGCCCAGCCACACCAAAGATGGTCCCCATAGCCTATAAAACACAGCTAAATTGTGGAATGAATAATTTCATGTGCACAGAAAAAAATCTTTTTTTCTCTTTTCTGCAAACCCACTATAGGATTAATCTCTATAGCTTTATGTAAGCCACTGTTCAACATCCTTATTGGAAAACTGAGCCGTTAGAGCTTTTAAAGCAGTGCTTTTCAAACTTAAATGTTTATACAGATCTTTCAGGGGATCTTGTTACAATGTAAATTCCGATTGAGTATGTCAGGTAAGGTGAGATTCTGTATATCTAACAGGTACCCAGGTGATGCCAGTGCTGCTAGTTGACAAACCATATCTTGAAAAATTATACCTGTGCATTTTATTTCCAACTTCAGTGGACATAGTCTAGCAATATAGTGACCATATTCTTGAACATGTAAAGTTCTGGCTCAGTAGCAAAACATCAGGGGAATTAATCTTGTATTTGCATCATAAAGGCACTCACACAGTTTGAAAGAAGCCAGCTGCAGATCCAAGAGACAGGCTAGAAAATTATTTGGTCCCATATATTCCATACTTGCTTTTCCCTTGTTCTCCTGTTAGTGGTCTCCTCCTTTATTGATCTTAGAATAATGACTGCTATTTCTCTATAAATTATACATCTTTGTTTTGAAAAAATTAAAGCAATACAAAAATACAAAAAAAAAATAAAAATAAAAACTCACCACAAATTCTAACTACTCTTAAAATAACCATTATTAACATTTAGTGAGAATCATTTTAAACATCACTGTTAATATAAGTATACATATAAGAATATAAACTTAGTAGAATGAACAGATTGAAGGAACGTGATAAAAATTTTACAAAAATAGGTCTATGCACTCCATAATATATTTTAAGTATACATTTAACCAACTTAATAAAAGGAAAAGTAAAAATAAAATTAAAATTAATCATACATTTCAGATAAATGTTTTTCCACCACAAAAATATTAAGTTGAACTTGTTATAAGTGAATTTCTGATGCCGCAAAAGAAACAGCACTTGAATATAAATTTAATTTCCTCAGCAAGGCAATTTACTTTTGCAAAAGGGTGCCACTCCTATCAATCAAGATCACAAGTGCACAACAAACAAAGGATACCATGGGGTTTTTATATCCCTAACACGATCCCTATTTCTGTGTTCTTCCCCCATGGGCTGGGGTCAGACCACACAATCTGAGCTGATCTGATTGGCAACTTGTAAATATTTTTCTAAATATGGATGGGAGGCGGACGTGAGGTACAGTGATGGAGCGTGTGAGATATGCGGTTTCAAGGAAACAATGGGTACAGGTAACCAAGGGAACAGATGTGAGTTATTGATTAGAACTGATGGGAAGGAGGTAGGCTGTTTACAGTAACTGTTGGCAAGGAAAAACAAGAAAGTTGAGTTGGAGAACAAAGGGTAAGGAAGTTAACAGGCTAAACCTTTTGAAGAGAAACTCAGGAAGATTCATTGTCTCTTACAATTCCTCCCTTTAAAATTTTTATAATCCCTTCTCTTCAAACCTTTTTAACATGTCCTGGCTTTGCTGTTCAACTTGGTCTTCTAAAAGGAAAGGCTTACCTGAATAGGGTGGAGGAACATGAAGGGAGGTTTTAGTGAGTGTTGTCTTTATAAGCCTTTGTACCAGCCCACGGATGCATGGTATGATGCAACACCCAACAAGAATAAGCACACCTATCATGACTGCAAGAGAAATGAAGATTGGGGCCATGACTCCTTTCCATTTACCAAACCATCTTTCTAGCCATCCTGAAAGAAGGCTATCAATTCCAGAATTTTTAGCTAGTTCATTGGACAAAGCAGTCAGTCTCTGTAAGGCCTTTCTTATGCTTCTGTCAGAGGCAGTATTGTTTGGGATAAAGGTGCAATATTGAGTTTTGATCATAATACAAACTCCACCTTTTTCAGCTAACATCATGTCTAGGGCCATTCTATTTTCCCAAACCATTTGGCTAGTAGGTCCTAATTGCTCAACTATTCCTTTGACAGCATCTCCAGTGTAATTAATAAATCGTTGCTGGTTATAGTAGATATAATTAATCCAATCTACATTTTTATTAATAGTTACCCATGGAAATAATGATTCAAATCCTGCAGCTATTTGATCTCGGGCTTTGAACCTATCAGGTACCCCCCGTGGGACTCCAATTGCGTCTAAATAAACTTCAGAGTCAAAAGACCCATAAGGGGCTTCTCTTATTTTATGACTTTGTGTTTTTTCTTTTCCTGGTTGATGAAATGCCAGGGTGAGAGGGATAGCCAATTGGACAAAAGCGTAAGTACTGCTCCAGTTACCTGACAGAGTGTCCAGTAAGGGGCCACCACAACACCTCCATACATCTGCTTGAGGATGACTAAGGGGAGACTGAAGAGTAAGCTCCTGGAAAGGCTTAAGATCACTATATCCCACTAAGCTTCCAAGGAACACTAAATTCTCCCTCTGTTATGAGAGACACGAGGTGAAATTGACATCAGAAGACAGAAGCTGTATGGCCCTCGGGGGCTGACCCACAGGGTGTTGGATTTTGGGATATAGCAGAGAGAGAGGTTGCCATGATTTGTTGCCCCAAGCCATGGAATCTTGGAAGAGAGCTACCATGCAGCCCATGCCCAGTCAACTGGGAAACCATCCGAGTGGAAAGGGGATGATCTGGGCCTCTGGCCGGCCGAGTGCACAAGCATAACAATTGCTTTTATTTAATGTGAGACAGGATATTTGATCCATTCCAACCAGGCATTTACATCTTGATATCCTGTTTCAATTGCTGAAGTTTGCCTTACATCATCTTCTGCTACAATATCTACTTTAGTATTATCATTAGGTACAGAAGAGATGGCAGTCTGATTAGAAGAAAGCTCAGAAGGAGAAGAGAAGGAAGAGGGTGAAGAGAATGAAGGATTAATAAAACGCATTTCAAAAGACTCTCTGAGCTCTGTGCAGCCAAGTTGGCTCCTGTGCCATAGAAGCAACTTAAAGTAGGTTTAGGATCAGTAGATGTGGGAATGAGAATAGAAATTTATATGGGATTACATTGGTTATACTGGCAATTAGGGGAGGTGCTCTCCTTAGTGAAATGAATGTATGGTTTTAAGGATAAACCATACATTCACCATACAACCACCCGCTGATGAGGTCCAGCCTTGATATTCGGTTATCAACAGGACATCATTCCAGCTATGACAGACTTGTTTTTCTATATTTGTTAAGGAACAAGAGTCTTGATAGGCGGAGCCTTTCACTTTAAAGGGGCGGACATACTTTTCTGAGTCTGAGAGTTGCCTCTGACTTTGGAGATCTCTACAGGGTATGACTAGACAAGCATCAAACGTAATAACTTGGGGTGTGTTTGATTTAGCTACATTAATGACAAGGTGGTCAGCATTGGAAGGAGAAAAGAAGAAAGAGTAATAAAATAGATGGAAGATAGTTAAATTTTTCTTAACTTTAGTTTGAGGGGGTTTTCCCCTGGAATAATGGCACATGACTTCGGGGGTGACGGTGCTTTCTTGACTTGAGTGTGATGGGTCCATCCTTTCTCTGCTGTCTGGACTGCAGTTTCAATGGTCAGGAGCACTAGGTAGGGTCTCTCCCAGGCCAGCTCAACGTTTCCTTCTTTCCAGCATTTGAGGAGGATGTGATCCCTGGGCTGGTGCTAACGGACCAGGAACTGTAGGGGTGGCATCTGTACCATGAGACCTTTGGCTTTAAGAGAAGAGAAGGTAAAGGAGAGACCAAATATGCAATTACTGAGGAATTGATCTTTTGTCTCAAATGTAGGGATACAGGTAGTGGAGTGTACATAGGGCAGTCCATAGAGCATTTCATAAGGGGAAAGGCCTGTATCCTTTTGAGGTGTAGTTTGGATTCTTAACAGGACAATAGGAAGACATTTGGTCCATGGTAACCGAGTCTCTACAACTAATTTGGTTAAGTGATTTTTTAAAGTTTAATTCATCCTTTCTACTCTCCCTGATGAAGATGGATGCCCAGGTGTATGATATTCCCATTTAATGTCTAGGTCTTGGGACAACTTTTTAATGACGTGTGCTGTGAAATGGGTTCCATTGTCTGAGTCAATGTTCTCTGTTAGTCCGAATCTATGCACTATATTTTCATTTAGTGCTTTTACTACATTATTGGCCATTGCATTTGAAAAGGGAATAGCTTCAACTCAGTGAGCGAGGTGATCTACTATTAATAACAAATACTTTGGATGAGCTATTAGGGGCATTTCAGTGTAGTCACTCTGAATACTTTGGAATGGTCTTAGCCCTGGATTCCTCCCTACCAAGGGCGGTTTCTTTATAACTTGTTTGTTGTTTTTTTTACATATTAAGCAACTCTCCGTGACTTGTTTGGCCAAGGTATAAATTCCTATACATCCGTGAACTCTGCGAACTGTGTCACACATGGCTTTGGGTCCCCAATGGGTCTTTTGATGGAAATGAGACAGGATTTCTCTCAGGAGGGGTTTGGATAGCATTTCCCTTTGGTCGGGGTAACACCCATGTTCCTTCTGAGTTTTCTTTGGCCCCTATTTTTATTAATTTTTCTTTCTCCATGGCTGAGAAGACAGGGACTGCGGTAGGGGAAGACAAGGGGTTAAGTGAAAGACAGGTGTTCCAGATGAAAAGGCAGTCTGCTTGGTATCTGATCTGCTAAGTTGTTTCCCTAGCTTTCAAAAGAAAGGTTTTTCTGTTGTCCGGGAACATGAACAATAGCTACTTCTTCGGGCAACTGAAGGTTATCTAATACTTGGGTGATTAACTCCTTGTGAACAAGGTCTTGGCTTTTTCTATTAATAAGACCTTGTTTAGTCCAAATTTTTCCAAATGTGTGGGCCATCCCAAAGGCATATTTAGAATCAATATAGATGGTTCCTTCCTGAAATCACTTTAAAGCTTGGATGAGTGCAAACAACTCACAAGTTTGGGCAGAGCAGTTATTAGGCAATTTGCCTAACTCTGTTTCTTCAAGAGTTTCTCCATCAATTGCTGAATACTCATTGTGTCTTTTTCCCTCAATCACCCAGGAGGAACCATCTATTAATAAGTGTCATCCTATTTTGAAGGTGGTATCCCCTAGGTCTGGTCTAACCTTTGTTTGGTAGTCAATTAAATTGAGACATAGGTGCTCCCTGTTTAGATTTGGATCTCCTGTTAACAAACCTGCTGGGTTGAGTGAATTATCAGCAGTTAATGTTAAATCATCTTTTTCTAGCAAAGTGGTTTCATATTTCAGGATTCTGGAGTGGTAAGCCATCTCCCGGCTTCTTTAGTTAGTATTGCTCTAACTTCTTGGGGTGTACTTGCAGTCAACTTTCCCCCAAAAGTTAACTTTCTGCTTTCTTCAACTAATATTGCTGTAGCAGCAACAGATTGGATGCATTGAGGCCATCCACAAGTGACTGGGTCTAAAACCTTGATAAGAAGGCTACAGGCTGCCGGCGGCAACCGTGCTCTTGGGAAAGCACTCCTACAGCCACTCCATTATTTACATTGACGAAAAGGTGAAAGGACTTTTCTAGATAAGGCGAAGTTAAAACTAGGGCAGTCATAAGTCTTTCTTTTAATTCCTCAATTTGGTTGACTTCCTAAGAAGTCCACAGGAGATAGTCAGGTTTTTCTTGAGTAGGCTTCTGGTATAGCAGCTTACTGTGTAAGGCATATGAGTCAATCCAAAAGCGGCAGTATCCAACTAATCCTAGAAATTCTCTGAGCTCATGCTTAGTTTGAGGCAAGGGTAAATACACAATGCCTTCATGTTGCTCTGGCTCTGTTCTCCACTTGCCTGCACTTATTAAATGGCCTAAATATTTGACCTCAGGTTCTACATACGGAAGCTTTTTCTTTGAGACTCATAACCCCTCGGAATGTAGATGATCAAGGATATGTATGGAAAAACTGGTTAGTTTTTCTACATCCTCTCCTGATAGGAGGATATCATCAACATACTGGAGCATGCAAATGTGCTTTGGAACAGAAACCTTTTCTAGCACTTGTTCTAAAATCTGACTAAAGAGGTTGGGTGAGTCTGCGAACCCTTGGGATGAAACTGTCCACCAATACTGTTGTTTTTACCCTGACTGGGTGTCTTCCCACTTAAAAGCGAATGTGCCTCAGCTGTCTTCAGCTAGGGGACATGCCCAAAAAGCACCCTTTGAGTCTGTTACAGTAAACCATTGATGATGACATGGAATTTTACTGAGAATACTGTAAGGGTTAGGGACAATGGGGAGAATAGTTTGGACTATTTGGTTGATAGCTCTAAGATTTTGTACTAACTGGTATGACCCATCTGATTTCTTGATGGGCAGTATTGGGGTATTATAAGGAGACATACAAGGCTCAAGAAGCCCATCTTTCACGAGACTTTCAATTATGAGCTTTAATCCTATCTGTCCTTCTAAAGGGATAGGGAATTACTTCCTCTTCACCACTTCCTCGGGGGTTTTTAGCTTGACGTGGATTTTGGGAATCTGAAGTTTTCCTTGGTTTCCTTCACATTGAATAAATACATTTTTCTTTT
>NW_012106042.1:849328-850589 GCF_000951045.1 Mandrillus leucophaeus | reverse complement strand
CACCGCGCCCGGCCGAATAAATACATTTTTCATCTGTGGTGGTGAGTAAATTTAATGAGGCAGGGAAACCTTTTGGGCTAACTTGTAAGACTATGCCTAACTTCAACATTAAGTCTCTTTCTAATAAGTTAGTTCCTGCCTCAGGGATCAATAAAAATTGGATATGAGTCAATCAATCTTAGAATTTAACTTCTGTACTTTCTAAGACTTTTTCTTTAAATGGTTCCTCCCTTATCCCAGAGACTAAAAGGTCTTCTGAAGAGCAGGCAATGTCAGATGGAGGGATACCAAGGAGGGAGCGACCCCTGAATTGACTAGAAAGGTGATAAGCTCATGATGGGGTCCAACTTCCAAATTTATCAAGGACTCCTGGTGGGACTTGAAGTAAAAGAGACAGAGCCCCTGAGCCCCCTATTCCTCCTCAGAGGTCATGAGGGAAAGGGCTTGTCTCTCCTTCTCTAATTCGGGATTAGACCATTAAGTGGTCTAATTCGAAGACCACTAAGAGGTTGGTCTTCCCAATTTTCTAATTTTTGTAACTTCTTTGAAATATCTGGCCAACTCTTAGTGACAGAATGGAGTTTTAACATTCCTTGTCCAAGGGGGTCTTCTAAGTTTAGGCCTGAATATTGTCTCATTTGGTCCTTCAATCTGTCTAGAAATTTCATAGGCCCCTCATCTTTTTCCTGTTGTATATCAAGTGCTTTAGAGAGGTTGTGGGTTCAGGGTACTGATTCCCTAATTCCCTTTATTATCATCTCCCTTAGGTCTTTTATATTTTCCCGGTGAGCTGGGTTATTATTGTCCCACTGGGGGCCTTGGCCAGGGAACTTTTGATCTGTGGTAGGAACATCTTGACCCGGAGGGTGTTCACGCTCCCAAATTGCCATAGCAGCCCTACGGATCATCCCTCTCTCTTCCTCTGAGAAGAGAATGCCTAAAATGGACATTAACTCAACCCAGGTGTGTAACTGAGGTCCCAGAGATTGATCAACTTGATCTGCTACACCATAGGGGTCATCTAATAATGGTTTAAGTTCCTTCTTTAAAACTTGTTAACTAGTTAAGGAAGCACTTACAAAGCCGATAGCACCCCTCCTTGTGGTACCTCTCTCAAGGGGAAGAGAGTCAGAGTTGACTCCACAGACTGTCTCTTATACACATCTGGCAATTTGCCTAACTCTGTTTCTTCAAGAGTTTCTCCATCAATTGCTGAATACTCATTGTGTCTTTTTCCCTCAATCACCCAGGAGGAACCATC
>NW_012106042.1:844243-849278 GCF_000951045.1 Mandrillus leucophaeus | reverse complement strand
CTCTTCCTCTGAGAAGAGAATGCCTAAAATGGACATTAACTCAACCCAGGTGTGTAACTGAGGTCCCAGAGATTGATCAACTTGATCTGCTACACCATAGGGGTCATCTAATAATGGTTTAAGTTCCTTCTTTAAAACTTGTTAACTAGTTAAGGAAGCACTTACAAAGCCGATAGCACCCCTCCTTGTGGTACCTCTCTCAAGGGGAAGAGAGTCAGAGTTGACTCCACAGATGTGGAGGGAAATGGGAAATTTTGGATATCTCTTTTACATTGTTCTACTTCACGTTGGAGTCCCTTCAGGGAGGGGCACTTAGGCTGAGAGGGAACAGGTTCATGGGATGATGATTCCCAAGAATCAGAATTGTAAGGAGGAGGAATAACGTGAGCAGAGGAAGGATCTGGGGCAAGATCTGGGACAGCAGCGACTGCCTGCGGGGAAGGATTGGGGCAATGAGTGGTGGAAAATGTTCTAGGGGATCCCATGCTCTGGAGTCCTTAGTCATGGGAACCAGCTTTTCTGAGTCTTCATTGTGCAGTGCTAGATTGGGTTTTTCCCCAGTTGTTTCTAAGGGATAGAGGAGAACAGGTCCCTGTCTCTAACAGAGAGTATAGTCCAGTTTCTCTTGAGAACACTGAACTTTTATCATTTACATGTTGAATTAGGAGTTGACACATTACATCCTCATTTGACCCAAACTTTGGCGAGAAGATTGAGAGTTTGAGGAGAGGACTCTGGGTCCAAATAAAACAGCAATATTTTATCATTTGTTGCTTTATTGTATTAGAAATTTCTTGCCTATCCTTCCCTGGAGGCTTATTAAGGATCAATTCCCTTGTATGAGGAATATCTTGCCTGTCCTTTAGCCCCACCTGGTGGAGGTTCCTTGCACCCTTCTTTTGCTTCCTCCACTGTGACCACTTCCCCTGCAGGAGTATTTCAGATCCCTGTTAGCATGGATGGTGGGTCAGTATAAGCCCTGACAGGAGCCCCAAAGGGCCACCATAAGCCATATGAGGTGACCATGGAACCGCAGATTGGACTCACTCACTCCGCAGAGCAGTAGTGCTTGTTACCACTCACACACTTTCAACCTCCAGAATCCCGACCACCAAGGAAATACTTTGTCGCCCCTGCGACTTTTCTTACCTTGGTCTGTGCACAGAGTTTAACTGGCCACCGTGGTATATGAGTCCCCTTTTCCCAAGCTGCTGGCGTCTTCCTTTCCCAAGTTGCTGAGAGTCCGGGTTTATTCATCACACTGGGTGGGTCTTGATTCGTCACCCTGAGGCCACCACAATGAGGCAACGGGGTGCGCCAACTCATGAGAAAAGACGGGAGATCCCTCCCCAGAGGAGAATGGGCTCCCCCTGCAGGCCACCAAATTGTGATAAATGAATTTACAATGCCTCAAGAGAAACAGCACTCGAATATAAATTCAGTTTCCTCAGCAAGGCAATTTACTTTTGCAAGAGGGTGCCACTCGCGTCAATCAAGTTCGCAAGTGCACACCAAACAAAGGAGACCAGGGCGTTTTTATATCCTTAACGCTAGCCCTATTTCTGTGTTCTTCCCCCATGGGCTGGGGTCAGACTGCAAAATCTGAGCTGATCTGACTGGCTACTTGTAAATATTTTTCTAAATATGGAAGGGAGGGGAATGTGAGGTACAGTGATGCAGCGTGTGAGATGTGCGGTTTCAAGGGAACAATGGGTACAGGTAGCCAAGTGAACAGATGTCATTTATTGATTAGAACTGATGGGAAGAGGGTAGGCTGTTTACAGCAACTATTGGCAAGGAGAAACAAGACAGTTGAGTTGGAGAACAAAGGGTAAGGAAGTTAACAGGCTAAACCTTTTGAAGAGAAACTCAGAAGTATTCATTGTGTCTGAAAAACTGTACAAAATTACCCTTTTGTAGACCAAAAACAGTGGAATATTGGCAACTTTATATGGTTTAATCCATTATTTTTACAAATATACTTTTAAAAGTTGAGAGAGAAGGGGAGGAGAAACATGGCAGAATAGAAGCCTGCATCATTCATTTCCCCATCCTCCCCCATGCTGAAACACCAAATTTTAACAACTATCTACACACAGGAAAGCACTGTGGCAGGAACCAAAACTCAGGTGAATAATCACAGTACCTGGTTTTAACTTCATGTTGTGGAAACAGTTATTGAAAAGGGCAAGAGAGACATATTGAATTACCAATGCCACCCCTCCCCCACCTCCTGGCCGCAACCCTGTAGTGTGGAGAGACAATCTGTGCTCTATGGGGAGGGAAAGCACAGCAACTAGAAGACTTCACATTCATCTCAGTACTACCTGGTCACAGCAGAGAATAAAGCTGTGCTGGACTCAGCCAGTGCCTATGCATGGAAGAAGCATTTGAACCAGTCACATCCCAGAGGGGAATCATCCATTCCAGCAGTTAGAACTTGACTTCCTTGGCAACCTATGCCACATTGAGCTGAAGTGCCTGGGGGTCCTAGGTAAACTCAAAAGGCAGTCTAGGACACAAGGACTGCAATTCTTAGGCAGTGGCTAGTGCTAGGCTGGGCTTGTGCCCAGTGAACTAGGGTATCACGTGACCTAGGGTGTCACATGACTGGGCTTGTGCCCAGTAAACTAGTCAGTGAACTAGGGTGGCACATGACCTAGAGAGACACCACCTGGCACAGCTAAGGGAGAGCTTGCACCATCCCTCCCTCAACCCCAGGCAATACAGCTCATAGCAATAAAAGTGACTCCTTCCTTCTGCATAATGAAAGGAGAGTGAAGAGTAAGGAGGGTTTTGTGTTGCATCTTGGCTACCAGCTCAGCCACAGTAGGATAGGGCACTGAACAGAGTCGTGAACCCCCCATTTCAGGTCTAGCTCCTAGATGATAGTTCTTGACACAACCTGAGCCCAAAGGGACTCTGCTGCCTTGAAGGGACAAGAACCCAGTCCTGGCAGGATTCATCACCTGCTAACTGAAGAGCCCTCAGACCCTGAATAATCTCCAGTGATACTAAGGTAGTATACTACAGGCCTTGGGCTCTAAAATGCACTGGCTTCAAGGGAGACCCAGCACATTCTCAGCTGTGGTGACTACAATGAAAATGATGAAAAATTGCATTTTACAAAAGCAGAGGGAAGAATGAAGGGGACTTTGTCTTGTACCCTGGCTACCAGCTTGACTATAGTGGAATAGAGCAACAAGCAGGTTCTTGGGGACCTCAAGTCCAGGCCTAGATTCTTGAACAGTATTTCTGGACTTGGCGTGGCCTGGGCCAGATGGGAGCCCACTATCCTGAAGGATGACTCCCAGGCCTGGCAGCATTCATCGTAAGCTGATGGAAGAGCCCTTGGGCTTTAAGCAAACATTGGTGGTGGGCTAGCAGAAATCCCCATGGACTAGGGGTGGCCGTGGCCACAGAGACCTCTGCCTATAGAAAGGGGAGGGAAGAGTGGGAAGGATTTTGTATTGTGGTCTGAGTGCCAACTTAACTACAGTAGAGTAGAACCTCAGGTTAACTGCTGAGATTGTTGACTGTGAAAGTATAATGCTCACTGGCGTAAACACAGAAAAAAGCACAGAATAGTATAACACTGTAATGGTGGTGGGTAAACTTCTCCTGACTTAAGTAGAAAGACTAAATGATGAATCAACCAAAAATAGTAACTATAACAACTTTTCAAGACACAGACAGTATAGTAAGACATAAAAACAACAAAAAGTTAAAAAGCAGGTGCATAGTTTAGAGTTTTTATTCATTTTCATGTTGCGTGTTTCTTTATTTATGCAATCAGTGTTAACTTGCCATCAGTTTAAAATGATGGGTTATAACATATTACTTGCAAGTCTCATGGGAATCAAACTGAAAAACATTCAAGAGATATACAAAAAATAAAAGGCAGTAAATTAAAGCATACCAGCAGAGAAAATTACCTTCACCTAAAGGAAGACAGGAAGGAAGGAAAGACAGAAGAGAAGACTACAAAACAAACAGAAAACAAATAATGAAATGGCAGGACTAAGTCCTTTCAATAATAACATTGAATGTGAATGGATTAAACTCTTCAATCAAAAGACAGAATGGCTGAATGGATAGAAAAACAAAGTCCAGTGATGTATTGCCTGTAACAAACTTACTTTACTTAAAATATACACATGAACTGAAAATAAAGGAATGGAAAAAGATATTCCATGACAATGGAAACCAAAAATGAGCAGGAGAAGCTATACTTTATCTGACACAACAGATTTCAAGACAAAAATTACAAGAAGAAGATCATTATATAATGATAAAGGGGTCAATTAAGCAGAGGGTATAATGGTGATAAATATATATGCACCAACACTGGAGTACCCAGATATATAAAGCAAATGTTATTAGAACTAAAGAGACAGCTAGACCTCAATACAATAATAGCTGGAGACTTCAACACTCCACTTTCTGCATTGACAGATCTCCAAGATAGAAAATCAACGAAGAAACATCAGACTTAATCTGCACTATAGAACAACTGGACCTAATAGATATTTACAGAACATTTCATCCAACAGCTACAGAATATGCATTCTTCTCCTGAGCACATGGATTATTCACAAAGATAGACCATATGTTAGGTTACAAAACAAGTCATAAAACATCCCAAAACTGGAAATAATATCAAGGATATTCTCTGACCACAGTGAAATAAAACTATGAATCAGTAACAAGAGAAATTTTGGAAAACACATGTAAATTAAACAATGTGCTCCCAAATAACCAGCATATCAATGTATAAATTAAGAATTGAAAATTTCTTGAAACAAATGATAATGGAAACACCATATGCCAAAACCTATAAGATACAGTGAAAAGAATAAGAAGGAAATTGTAGCAATATGTGCCTACATCAAATAAAACAAAAACAAAAACAAAGCAACTTCAAATAAATAAAATCCGTATCTTAAGGAACCAGAGGCCAGGCATGATAGCTCATGCCTATAATCCCAGCACTTTGGGAAGCTGAGACGAGTGGATCACCTGAGGTCAGGAGTTC
>NW_012106042.1:828184-844127 GCF_000951045.1 Mandrillus leucophaeus | reverse complement strand
CCAGGAGGTGAAGGTTGCAGTGACCTGAGATTGCATCATTGCACTCCAGCCTGGGCAACACAGTGAGACTCTGTCTCAAAAAAAAAAAAAAAAAAAAAAACTAGAAAAGCAAGCACAAACCAAATCACAAATTAGTGGAACAAAAGAAAAAAGTCTGATCCCAAACTAATGATCAGAACAGAAATAAATGAATTTGAATGGAAGAAAACAATACAATAGATCAATGAAACAAAAAAGTTGGTTTCTTGAAAAGATAAACAAAATTGACAAAGCTTTAGCCAGACTAAGGAAAAATGAGAGAAGAGCCAAATAAATAAAATCAATGATGAGAAAGAAGAAGACCTTACAACTGATACTGCAGAAATTCAGAGGATCATTAGTGGTTACTATGAGTAATTATATGCCAATAAGTTGGTAAATCTAGAAGAAATGAATAAATGCCTAGGCACACACAACCTGCCAAGATTGAACCATGAAGAAGTCCAAAACCCAAACATACCAAGTAATGAGATTGAAGCCATAATAAAAGTGTTTCCCAGACAGAGGTTGCAGTGACCTGAAACCTTTCCTTTGTACTCCAGTTCGGGCAACAAGAGTGAAACTCCATCTCAAAACAAACAAACGAGCAAACAAACAAACAAACCAAAATTGTCTCCCAATATAGAAAAGCCCAGCCCCTGATGGTTTCACTGATGAATTCTACTAAACATTTAAAGAAGAACTTATACCAATCCTATTCGAAGTGTTCCAACAAAAAGAGTTAGAGAATGCGGGAGATCATGGCAGACTGGAGGCAGGACTAGATTGCAGCTCCGGAAAGAGCAACGGGCAGGGGCTGGCTGCATTGTGAATTTTAGCTCCAGATGGACTGCAAGAGCAAATCAGAAATCCTGAGAGGACCCACAGACCCTATGAAGGAAGCAGACTGCTCCTGCAGGGCCTCGGAGACCCCCCAAAAAAACTGAGTGCCCCAACTGTGAAAGTGGGAAAGAGAGACCCGCTCCCCCAAACGTACATCCCCACTAGAGAAGCTGAAGGTCTGTTTGTGGGAGAAGTTTCTGACTTTACCTAGAGCTGAGTCAATTTGGAGAGCCGAGCAAAATACAGGGGTAGAGGAAGCAGCAGAAAGGCCCTGGGAGCTTGTTGGCTTCTCTAGCAGACCATTTCTGCCTGGCACCAAAGAGATCCAAAAGGAGCAAGGCATAAAACTACACAGGGATAAGCAAATCTCTAGCTGAACTTTGTAACAATTTGAATGGGGTGAGAAGCCTCCTGACCACAATTTGGGGGAGGATGCAAATCCGGTGTGCAGACTCCACAGGCAGGAAAGAACCAAGCCTTTCGTTTTTGCAGCTGGGAGGCAAGTTTTCAACCCCTATGGCTCCACACGTGGAAATGATCTGGGTCTGAGGGCCACTGGGTGGGGTGTCATGGTAGGAGGGAAACAGGCCCTTCAGTTTGTGTGGGAGCTGGATGAGGCTTGTGACTGCTAGCTTTCTCTCACTTCCCTGACAACCTGCATGACTCAGCAGAGGCAGCCATAATCCTTCTTGGTACACAACTCCAGTGAACTGAGACCCTCACCCCCATTCCCCACAGCAGCTGCAGCAAGACCTGCCCAAGGAGAGTCTGAGCTCAGACATGCCTAGTCCCATCCCCACCTGATGGTCCTTCCCTACCCACTCTAGTAGTGGAAGACAAAGGGCATATAATCTTGGGAGTTCTAGCGCCCCAACCACTGCCAGTTCCTCCCCATACTACCAACCTGATGCTCTCTAAAAAGCACCACCTCCTGGCAGGAGGCCCACCGGTACAAAAATAGAGCATTAAACCACCAAAGCTAAGCACCTCACGGACTCCATCACACCCCTCCACCACCTCCGCTGGAACAGGTGCTGGTATCCATGGCTGAGAGACCCATAGATGGCTGACATCACAGGACTCTGGGCAGACATTACCCAGTACCAGCCCAGAGCCAGGTAGACTCACTGGGTGGCTAGACCTGAAAGAGAGACAACAATCACTGCAGTTCAGCTCAGAGGAATCCACATCCATAGGAAAAGGAGGAGAGTACTACATCAAGGGAACACCCTGTGGGACAAAAGAATCTGAGCAACAGCCCTTAGCCCTAGACTTTCCCTCTGACAGAGCCTACCCAAATGGGAAGGAACCAGAAAACCTTCCCTGGTGATATGACAAAACAAGGCTCTTCAACAACCCCCAGAAAACATGTATGCTCACCAGCAATTGATCCAAGCCAAAAAGAAATCCCTGATTTACCTGAAAAATAATTCAGGAGGTCGGTTATTAAGCTAATCAAGGAGGAACCGAGAAATACGAAGCCTAATGCAAGGAAATTAAAAATATGATACAAGAAATGAAGGGAGAAATATTCAAGGACATAGATAGCTTAAAGACAAAAGAAAAAATTCAGAAAACTTGGGCCACACTTTTAGAAACGGAAAATGCTCTGGAAAGTCTCAGCAGTAGAATTGAGCAAGTAGAAGAAAGAAATTTGAAGCTCAAACACAAGGTCTTTGAATTAACCCAATACAATAAAGACAAAGAAAAAAGAATAAGAAAATATGAACAAAGCCTCCAACAAGTCTGGGATTATGTTAAACTACTAAACTTAAAAATAACTGGTGTTCCTGAAGAAGAGAATTCTAAGAGCTTGGAAAACATATTTTGGGGAATAATCGATGAAAACTTCCCGGCCTTGCTAGAGATCTAGACATCCAAATACAAGAAGCAGAAAGAACACCTGGGAAATTCACTGCAAAAAGATCTTCACCTAGGTACATTGTCATGAGGTTATCCAAAGTTAAGACAAAGGGAAGAATCTTAAGAGCTGTGAGACAGAAGCACCAGGTAACCTATAAAGGAAAACCTATCAGATTAACAGCAGATTTCTCAGCAAAAACCCTATAAACTAGAAGGGATTGGGGCCCTATCTTCAGCCTTCTCAACCAAAACAATTATCAGACAAGAATTTTGTATCTAGTGAAACTAAGCATCATATATGAAGGAAAGATACAGTCTTTTTCAGACAAACAAATGCTGAGAGAATTCACCAATATCAAGCCACCACTATAAAAACTGCTAAAAAGAGCTCTAAATCTTGAAACAAATCCTAGAAAAACGTCAAAACAGAATATCTTTAAAGCCTAATTCACACAGGACCTATAAAACAAAAATATAAGTTTAAAAGCAAAATAGGCTGTAAAATGAGCCTCAATACATTTTTTTAAAAAATTGAAATTATATCAAGTACTCTTTCAAACCACAGTGAAATAAAACTGGAAATCAACTCCAAAAGCAACCTTCAAAACCATACAAATGCATGGAAATTAAATAACCTGCTCCTGAATGAGCATTGGGTTAAAAATGAAATTAAGATGGAAATTTAAAAATTCTTCAAACTGAATGACAATAATGATACAACCTATCAAAACCTCTGGGGTACGAGAAAGGCAGTTCTAAGAGGGAAGTTCATAGCCCTAAATGCCTGCATCAAAAAGACTGAAATAGCACAAACTGACGTTCTAAGGTCACACCTCAAGGAACTAAAGAAACAAAAACAAACCAAACCCAAACCCAGCAGAAAAAAGGAAATAACCGAGATCAGAGCTAAATGAAATAGAAACAAACAAAATACAAAAGATACATGAAAGAAAAAGCTGGTTCTTTGAAAAGATAAATAAAACTGATAGACCATTGACAAGATTAACCAAGAAAAGAAGACAGAAAATCCAAATAACCTCACTAAGAAATGAAACAGGAGATGTTACAACTGACACCAGTGAAATACAAAAGATCATTCAAGGCTACTATGAACACCTTTACCCACATAAACTAGAAAACCTAGGATAGATGGATAAATTCCTGGAAAAATTTAACCCTCCTAGCTTAAATCAGAAAGAATTAGATACCCTGAACAGACCAATAACAAGCAGTAAGATTGAAATAGTAATTTAAAAATTACCAAAAAAAAAAAAAAAAGGGTCCATGACCAGATGGATTCACAGCAAAATTCTACCAGACATTCGAAGAAGAATTGGTACCAATTATTTTGCCACTTTTCAACAAGATAGAGAAAGAAGGAACCCTCTCTAGTTCATTCTATGAAGCCAGCATCACCCTAATACCAAAATCAAGAAAGGACATAACCAAAAAAGAAAACTACAGACTGATATCCTTGATGAACATAGATGATAAAATCCTTAACAGAATACTAGCTCTTCGAATCCAACAATATATCAAAAAGATAATCCACCATGATCAAATAGATTTTATACCAGGGACAGAGGGATGATTTACCATAATCAAGTCAATAAATGTGGTACACTACATAAACAGAATTAAAACAAAAATCACATGATCATTTCAATAGATGCAGAAAAAGCATTCAACAAAATCCAGCATCCCTTTATGATTAAAACTGTCGGCAAAATCAGCAAACAAGGGACATAACTTAATGTAATAAAAGTCATCTATGATAAACCCATAGCCAACATAATACTGAATGGGGAAAAGTTGAAAGCATTTCCTCTGAGAACTGGAACAAGACAAGGATGTCCACTCTTACCACTCTTCTTCAACATAGTACTGAAGTCCTAGCCAGAGTAATAAGACAAGAGAAAGAAATAAAGGGCATCCAAAACAGTAAAGAGGAAAGCAAACTATCACTGTCACCCTTTTCAACAAATGGTTCTGGGATAATTGGCTAGCCACATTTTGGAGAACGAAACTGGATCTTCATTTCTCACCTTATACCAAAATCAAATCAAAATGCATTAAGGACTTAAATCTAAGATGTGAAACTATAAAAACCCTAGAAGACTGATATCCAGTAATGGGATTTCTGAATAAAATGGTAGTTACACTTTTAGTTCTTTAAGGAATCTTCACACTGATTTCCATAGTGGCTGTGCTAGTTTACATTCCCACCAGCAGAGTAGAAGTGTTCCCTGTTCAACGCATCCATGCTGACATCTACTGTTTTTTGATTATAGCCATAATCAAAACCCACTGGGGCCATTGGAAAAACCCTTCTAGACACTGGCTTGGGCAAGCATTTCATGACCAAGAATTCAAAAGCAAATGCAATAAAAACAAAGATAAATAGCTGGGACCTAATTAAACTAAAGAGCTTTTGCACAGCAGAAGGAACAGTCAGCAGAGAAAACAGACACCCCACGGAGTGGGAAAAAATCTTCACAATCTATGCATGTGACAAAGGACTAATATTCAGAATTTACAACGAACACTTTTGTTTTGTAAGAAAAAACAAACAATCCCATAAAAAAGTGGGCTAAGGACATGAATAGACAATGCTCAAAAGAAGATACACAAATGGCCAACAAACATATGAACAAATGCTCAATATCACTAATGATCAGGTAAATGCAAATCAAAACCACAATGTGATACCATCTCCTGAAAGAGTGGCCATAATCAATGTGACACATCATATCAACAGAATAAAGGACAATAACCATATGATCATTTCAATTGATGCTGAAAAACCATTTGATAAAGTTAACATCCCTGCATGATGAAAACTTTTAAAAAACTAGGTATAGAAGGCCTTAATATAATAAAAGCCATCTATGACAGACCCACAGCTAGTATTAAACTGAACAGGGAGAACCTAAAAGCTTGTCCTCTTAAACCTGGAACATGACAAGGATGCCCACTTTCACCACTGTTAATCAACATGGTACTGTATATTTTAGAACAATTAGAAAAGATAAAGAAGAAGTAAAGGGCATCCAAATTGGAAAGGAAGAAATTAAATTATCCTTGTTTGTGGATAAATGATGTTAAATTTAGACAAACCTGAAGACCACCAAAATACTATTAGAACTGATAAACAAATTCAGTAAGTTGCAGGATACAAAGTCAACATACAAAAATCACTAGCATTGCTATATGCCAACAGTGAACATTCTGAAAAAGGAATAAAAAATTCCATTTATAATAGCCACGAATAAAATTTTTATCCAAAAGAAAGTCAATAAAGCCTGCCGGCAAGGATGTGGAGAAAAGGAAACCCTTGTACACTTTTGGTGGGAACGTAAGTGAGTTCAAACACTATGGAGAACAGTTTGGAGGTTCCTTAAAAAATTAAAAACAGAGCTACAATACAACCCATTAATCCCACTGCTGAGTGTACATCCAAAAGAAAGGAAATCAGTATATTGAAGAGATATCTGCCTGCTATGTTTATTGCAGTACTGTTTGCAATAGCTAAGATTTAGAAGCAACCTAAGGGTCCATCAACAGATGAATGGAAAATAAAATGTGATACATATACACAATGAACGACCATTCAGCCATAAAAGGGAATGAGATCCAGTCATTTGCAGCAACTTGGATGGAGCTGGAGATCATTACATTAAGTTAAATAAGCTAGGCACAGAAAGACAATTATAGCACGTTCTTGCTTATTTGTGGGATCTAAAAATCAAAACAATTGAACTCACTGAGATAGAAAATAGAAGGATAATTACCAGAGGCTTGAAAGGGTAGTGGGGTGGGGTGGAGGTGGGATGGTTAATGGCTCTAAAAAATAATTAGAATTAATAAATAAGACCTACTATTTGACAGCGCCACAGGGTTACTATAGTCAATAACAACTTTAATTGTACACGTTAAAATAACTTAAAGAATGTTATTGGATTATTTATAACTCAAATAATAAATGCTTGAAGGGATGGATACTCCATTCTCCATGATGTGCTTATTTCACATTGCATGTCTATATCAAAACATTTCATGTATCCCATAAATATATACACCTACTATGTGCCTACAAAAACTAAAAAAAAAGAAAAAGAAATCAGTATATCCAAGAAATATCTGTCCTCTTATGTTTGTTACAGCACTGTTCACAATAGCCAAGATTTGGATGTAACCTAAGTACTCATTAACAGATGAATGGATAAAGAACATGTGTTACATATACACAATGAAATACTATTCAGCCGTAACAAAGGATAAGATTTTGTCATTTGCAACAATATGGATGGAACTGGAGATTGTTTTATCAAGTGAAATAAGCCAGGCACAGCAAGATGAACTTTGCATGTTCTCACTTATTTGTGGGATATAAAAATCAAAACAATTAAATTCATGGAGTGAGAAAGTAGAAGAATGGTTACCAGAGGCTGGGAAGGATGGTGGGGGGTGTGGGTGGAATGGTGGGAATGGTTAATGGGTACTGAAAATAGAAAGAATGAATAAGATCTAGTATTGGATAGAACAACCTGGACACTACAGTCAATTGTAATTTACTTGTCCATTTAAAAATAACTAGAGAATATAATTGGATTGTTTGAAACACAAAGGTGTAATTCCTGGGGAGATGTATTCCCAATTTTTCATGATGTAGTTATCACACATTTCATGCCTGTATCAAAATATCTCATGTACCCCATAAATATATATACCCACTTTGTACCCACAAAAATTAAAAATAAATTTAAAAATTGAGAGAAAAGGTAAAAATAAGGAGTAATGAAGGCCATTTCTAACTATACGCTTTAGTTTCAGATAGTAACAATTCCCTATAATAAAAGATGAGGGCTCATTTGTTTATTTTTTAAAACCACATGCTAATCTAGATTGTACCGAATACATCCCTTGTTGTAGTTATAGTTTCTTATTTTTTAAAGTTTTTCTTTTTAATTTTTTCTTAGTGAAAATCAATATGGATTAAATGTTTAGTACCAGCATTTTCTTCTATGACTTCCCAATCCTGAGCCGTTTAGCGTGATTTCATCTCTTGACGGTTTTATTATAGCATTCTCGATAATGTCTGTTTTTTGTCTTATTGCCGAATGGCACATTAGACGTATTTAGTAGGTCACAATTTCCTTTCCTCTGCATTGTAGTAGACATTTTCCTGTTATCTTCTGACCCTCAATATGGTGCTAGTTAGCCCTTTATCACAGTTTTTTTCATTAAACTTTTGTTTAGTTCAGTTTAATTATCAAATAATTTTTCCCTGCAGGTAGAATTTATAGAAGTTTTATTACCTGAGTTTTCTTTATATTTGAGAATACCTGCTACACTTCTATTTAGATGGCAAATCAGCTGAGGATAATATCATTTGGTCACCTTTGTCTTAAACCTTGTGTGTACTGATTTGCCATTTTCTGGCTCCGAATGCTGTGAAGTAATGTGAAGCCTCCTAGATTCTCTCTCTCTCTCTGTCTCTCTGTCTCTCTGTCTCTCTCTCTCTCTCTCTCTCTCTGACACATGTGACAAGCTTCTTTCCTGACTGAATGCTTGGAGAAATTTTTCTTAATCCTTGAAAGTCAGTAACTGGTCCAGGATTTTGTTTCAGTGTCAATAATTCAGCATTTTTTTTTTTTAATGCAGGATTCTCTGTCTGTAGAGTACATTACCCGTTATTTTCAAAGAAATTTTCTGTTTTTGTATCTTTGAATTGCTTTTCTGTTCCATTGGGCTTCCTCCTGCTGAGAAACCTATTTTCTTTATGTTGTCGCCTCTTTAAAAAGGTATTACTTACATTTCTTCAATTGTTTTAGCTAGTTTTTAATTTCCCTTTGCATTTGCTATCATTATCTCAAGCATGTCTATATGTCAGGATTTTAATTTTCACCTAGTTATAATGCACTCTTTATCACTTGACTTTTAAAAAAGTAGTTCTCTAAAGGTGTTGTAACTTTTTCTTTGACATTTTTTGGTAGTTTTCTATTTTGATATAAGTTAAAACAAAATTTGCAAAATATAAGTATAGTATAAAGAACTCTTCCCCCAAATATACTCTGCCTGGTTCACTAGCTATCTTTTGTCTTATTTGCATACACACACGGGTGCATACACGTGCACATACACACCTTCTTTTGTACCTCCCTTTGTTCTGAACAGTGTGAGAGGAAATTATAAACATTGTAACACTTTACAAAAAAACATGTCAGTGTGCATGTCCCAGAAAAGACTGCTTTCTCTTATATAACCATAGTACAATGATCTGAATCAGGAAGCTCACATTACAAGATACAATGTGATTTTCTAATCCACAGAGCATATTTAATTTTTTAAAATTACCCCATTGATGTTTGCTACAGCTTGTTTTTGTTGTTGTTGTTGTTGTTGTTTCTGGTATAAGATCCAATCCAGGAACAGGTGACCATTTACTTAGCTTTCCTTTGATGCCTGACATGTTGTTGCTTGATCTTGGACATTGATTTTGCTCTTTTCAAAAAGTTTGCTTTCATTACTTCTTTTGTAGCCAAAGGACTTGTGGAAAATCTTATGGTCCTGATCTATGTTTTCTACTAAATTATATTTTTTTATTTTTTTCACCCTTTACATGCTAAAGATTCTAGTTTGTTTGCATATCTAGTTGTGTCATCTCTTTGGATCTCACTTGCCTATGCTTATTGTGAGTGGCTTTGTTCCTATCTTCCATCTTTTCTCATATAGTGAAACTAAATTCTTCCTGAAATTCTCTTCACTCATACTGAGTTCTATCAGTCTTTTCCATGGAGCTACTCTTTGTGGGTTCTGTATTGTACTCTTTTCTGTATCCTGCTATCTCAAAGGCATGGGGAAGAGGATAGGACTGGGGAGCTCAGCTTTTTTTGGCAAAAGATCTGGGCTTGCTTGTTTTTTCTGGATTTTACTAAATGCCAAACTTCTATCGGCCTGGTTTCCTGTGTTCTGTCTCTGTGGGGAAACCTTCAGATTTGCAATTTTCTTGTCTCTGCTAAGATTTTGAGGTAGGTGATTAGCGGCTTTACTAAGGATTTCAGATGTCTTCTCTTTACTTCTTTTCACCTACTTTTCTCCCTATTGACATGGTATTGGTGAGACTTGCCTGTTCTTTTTATGACTCTCCCTTTCCTATTCTTCATTTGGTGTCTGTGTGTTGGGCACACACCGTGTGTTGGAATAGCACCCAGACGCACCTCAATAAATTTTATTTCTTTGGTTGACTCTTCTCAAAGTTATTATGTCAATTGTATCCCTTTGTTTAGCTCCTTTTATGGTTATATTTTTATTATTCTGCTTTTTCTATTTATGTAATAGGGTTTAGAGAAGAAAAGTCAATAATCCATATTTACCCATCATTCATTTACCTTGCTTGAATTATTAAAACTCAAACATAAATCTTCTAAGAGATAATTCTTACCTGACAGGCCAATGTGGAAATAAAGTATGTGAGGTCTGAACTGGATCTAAAAGGATAACCATACAGTTTTTAATTTTAAAAAGAGCTTTGTAATTTTAAAAATTGAAACATTTTGTCATTTACAAATGAAATGCAATAGTGTACAAACACTTGTCTTTTTTTCAACCATTCCAGCTTTTCAATTTTTAAAAATTATTTTTGTTTCTATGTGCTTCAGTTTTTTCCTATGTCACTTATTTTCTCAAACACTAACGTCAGTATTTTCACTAGAACACATAACTTTCATATACAAAAGCAAGCAGACACTGGGTAGCCTGTGAACTGCCAGGGCTTTGCTGATGGTCCAGCAGCAGAAGGCAATCACTTTCACACTTAACCCAGACATGCCTTTTTATTTTATTTTATTTTTTATGTTGGGAAGATTGGCTTTGGATGAGTGCACAGTTTGTGAAGAGGCTCACTCTGAGAAAGGAAGAGGATGACACATCAGGCTAATCAACCCAACAGTCAGTGAAGTGACAAGTGCTGAAGTGACATAAGGCCTCATTGTAGAAAATTCACTGATTCTGCACAAGGCCTTTTTACCCTGTTTTGCATCAATGGGCAGAAAATTTCCATTCACCTTTCACTACTCATGGTGCAGTCTGGAAAAACTTCATGAGATTTGCTCTCAGACATACACCTCCATATCACTGGATGCTTATACAAATGAAATATGTTCAAATCTCTGTGAAAGCTGCATTATTGTGAACAGCAACCTCTCTAACTTGTTTTCTGCTATTGCTAGGATGCATCCACTTCTTCTTTCTAAGTTCTATGAAAAACTTCCATGTTAAGGAACTGGGAGAATAAGACAGAAAATAACTACATAAAGTAAACAGTTTCTTCTTCGATTCAAATTGCTGTGGCTAATATCAAACTGCCATTCCAGAAGTACCTGAGGAGGACAGAGGTGTTTAAGGAAAGAGTTTCTCCTTGGATTCTGATTTCTGTGGCTGATATCAGAGTGCCATTCTAGAAGTACCTAGAATGGACAGAAGTGTGCGTGTGGGCCGGGCGCGGTGGCTCAAGCCTGTAATCCCAGCACTTTGGGAGGCCGAGACGGGCGGATCACGAGGTCAGGAGATCGAAACCATCCTGGTTAACACGGTGAAACCCTGTCTCTACTAAAAAAAAAAAATACAAAAAAACTAGCCGAGCGAGGTGGCGGGTGCCTGTAGTCCCAGTTACTCGGGAGGCTGAGGCAGGAGAATGGTGTAAACCCGGGAGGCGGAGGTTGCAGTGAGCTGAGATCCGGCCACTGCACTCCAGCCTGTTGACAGAGCAAGACCCCATCTAAAAAAAAAAAAAAAAAAAAGAATTGTGTGTGTGTTGCAGGCACAACATCGTGATGAATCAAGAGACAAGAGACAGAAAGCAAGATAGTTGATAACCAGGTTCCCCTGCCAGGGCGTGTGTTTTGAAATGATACCAACACTTACTAGCTTCATAATATTGGGCAAATTACTTAATCTCTCATTGCATCAGATTCTGTATATGAAAGATGAGTATAATAATAGAACCTATCTAATAATATTATTTGATCATTATTTAAAATTATATATGTGAGATGTTATATTTCTGAAAATTTATCTCTATCTCCACACACACAATTAACAGTGCCTAGCATATAGTAAGTCCTCAAAAATATGTTAAGTTATATAAGAAACAGCAGGTAGTGATTTTGAAACTGGAAAGGTTCCCTTGTCCCCCTCAGAGGGCATACGATGGGGATGTGGCTCACTTCTTCAGTGCCCCACTGCTCAAACCGCTAGGGAGCATGCAGACAGGCAGGCTATGGGGCTCCGACTCCCCGAGAGTGTCTAGGGGTGAATGTTTACAGCTGCTAAGGCCCCAGTGGGTGTGTGTTACAGGGTGCCCTTTTGGTTTGTCATCTATAGGTGGCTTGTGTTAACCTGCTCAATTAGACCCTCTACCTTGTTGCAAGGAAGGAGGGCTTTCTGTATCCCAGGTTCTTGCCTTGGTATACCAGAAGAATCGGATCACACGTGGTCTTAGAGAATGAGTGCACAGTTTTATTGAATGGAAGTAGCTCTCCACCACTGGGGAAGCCAGAAGGGAGAGGGTCTTCCCCTGGAGTTGGGCCACTCAACAGCCCCAGCTCTCCTCCAACTACTCTGGCCAAACTCCACCCCATCCTGCTGGTGAGTGGCCTGCTGGTGTGCTGGTTTCTGTTCATGTGCTCTTCTGCCAGCGTGCTG
Source organism: Mandrillus leucophaeus (assembly GCF_000951045.1). Lineage (NCBI taxonomy): Eukaryota > Metazoa > Chordata > Mammalia > Primates > Cercopithecidae > Mandrillus > Mandrillus leucophaeus. Next base: position 831,698 of record NW_012106042.1, on the reverse strand, counting down.
CCTCAACATCCTCTTGCCATCCAGCCACTTGTGTCTTTTCCTGCTAATATGCTCGTCTCCACATCTGGCTGCCTGTATGTCTGCCCACTCAGGTCTCAGGTTTATAGGCCCAGAAGTGGAGCGTGGTGGGCCAGAGTGGTCTCGGAAAATGCAGCATTTGGGCATGAAAGCAGGAGCACCTGTCCTCACCTAGGTCCAAGGGGGTGGAACCCTAGCCAGGGACCTGCCTTTCTCTACCCAGCACTCCTTGATCCCTCCCGTATCATTCCGCCCTCTGAAGAGGTACATCTAACTGCCCTTAGTTAGAGTATGGATGATGACTGGTCTTAGCTTCTTCCTGCTGACAGGGGGCATTGTTCTGGGGAAAATGGCAGTCAGACTCCTCCTAGAGGTCTGTCTAAGTGTTCCTAGAGAAGGGGAGTCATCTTCTGAGGCTGCAGTTGACCATTTGGATTTTGATGGTTTCTAGGCTTGAGAGTAAAAAAAAAAAAAAGTTTTATAAGGTTAAGTGTGCGTGGGTTAAACATGTGTATTATACAAGGAAATAATTCAGTGCCAAAGATTACAGAGATAAGAAGTGAAATATCCTAACAGCAACATTCTACCCCGAACTGTTTCAGCCTGGTGAAAGAAATTAAACCTTGTATGGGAACAATTAAATTTTAGAAGAGAAATAACTATACTTGTCATGTCTTTTAGAAATTAACAGGTGCATCCTGGGCATTTTCGGGTTTGTGGGCTTACATGGTGGTCATCAAAGCTTTTGCCTCTTTCCTGCATCTCCTCTCACTTTTCTGGGACTCCCTGTCTCTATTATAAAAGACCGAGGTGGCCATTTTCAGGAGGTCCATTAATATACTATCCGGTCCCAGGGCCCATTTTTGCAACTTCCTCCTGATGTCAGGAGCTACCTGGGTAATACATTTATCCTTTAGGATTAGCTGTTCTCGACTGAATCAGGAGCTAGAGGTGTACTTTATCAAGGCCGCTCTTAGCCTTTCCAGGAAGGCAGTGGGATTTTCATCAAATCCTTAGTCAATCATAGACAAGTTAATATAATTGAGAGGCTTGGTCTTAGTCCTACATAAGTCCTCCATTATGCACACCTGAAAGTGTCTCCTTTTCCAGTCTTCCATCTCATCATTAGGATCCCATTTAGGGTTATTTACTGGTATTGCTTCTCTTTCAGTTGGATAATATTCACCCCCTTCTCTGACGCTATATATGAAAGAAAGCTCATCCCCAAATCTCTCTGCTACTGACAGAGCAGCCTGCTTCTCCGTGTCCCTCGGGGTTTGATTCAAAAGTAACATAATGTCTCTCCAGGAGGGTTCAAATATTTGGGTGTAATTCCAGAAAGCCTCTATTTATCTATCAGGTCATCTGAAAACTTGCCAAGATCCCTCTGAATTCGCTTTAAGTCCTGTAGGGAGGAGGGGACCTGGACCTTACTGGGCCCAAATTTACTGGGCATTTGTTGGAGGGTTAAGAGTGAGACTGGGGTTTGTCTAGAGCAAAGATTTTTAGGAGGGGCCAAGAGAGAAGCCGAAGCTGCATAGGGTGGTCCGGGTGGACCCTGAGGAACAGTGCTGGAGGCAACTGGATCCTCTGCTGGGGATGCCCCTGGAACTCATATCTTTAATTACCTGGGCTCGCCTCTTTTGACCTTCCCTGAGATGGCAAACAGGAGGGCAGTCCTACACTGTGAGCAAAGGTCTGGATTGCCTTGCAAGGTATAGAGAGCCTACACATATGAGGCCTCAGATCATCTGTCCTCATGTCTACAGAAAAGTTCCAATTGCCAGATGGTATTGAAATGAATGGTTCCTTCCTGAGGCCAAGCCAGCCTTTCCTGTAAATCATAATTTTGCCAAACCTTTTTGCAGAGGGCTAGGAGGCACTTTTCCTCCAGATTCTGAGGCTCAAAGCAGTGCCAGTGGTTCAGAATACACTCCAGAGGAGCATTAGCTGGGAGTGGTGAAAAGAACTGGTTGACAATTCTGAAAGACAGTGAATAGAGGCGTCCCTTATTCCCTTTCCTCTTTCAGCAAAGACTCAGAAAGCGAGCATCCTTCTTTCACTTTCCACTGCTTATCCCTGAGCCCCGGTGACCTTGGCAGGTGCCGGCCATGGGTACTGATGCAGTGTGTATGCACGAATCAAGGAAAACCTGGAGAATGGGAATTAACCGCCCTCATCTATGTCCCCATTTCTCCCTGCTGTCGACAAACCTTGAGTTTCCTGAGCCTGTTTATGCCATGAAGCATGGCCTCTTTCTGTGAGGTGGGGGGTTTAGTTGACAGGAATCGGTCCTGCCCATTTACATCATGCCTGTTGCCTGGCTTTGAATCCCTCAGACTTGGTTTCCTTTCTAGGGCCTCAGCCTGAAATTTGGGGTCTAGTTTGGGATTGAAAAGTTATTTTAGAGACTGTTTATATCTCTTTAGAATGTCTCAAATGTGCCCTGTTGAATTTGCAGTTATCAGCCAGCAGGGGCCATTACTCCATTAACCTTCCTGTCAGAAAGAGAGTTGGTGGGGGACCCCTCTCACTTAGAAAAGGAAAAAGAAAAAAAAAAAAAAGAAAAGCAGTTTAAAAGGAAAAAGGGGAATATCCTGGGGAAGAACCCCTTGCTTAGTGCAACTGGACTCCTGTAATCCTTATATCTTTCCCCCATTTCAGATCAGGTTGAATTCCTTGGCCAGGGAAAGGTTCCATCATCACGGTGGGTGAGAAACACCTATCTGTTGACCCCGTGGGGTCGCGTCTACTGTCGTCCCAGCTTTGTCCTGCACCCAGTCGTGGCTGTTGGGCTTGGTCTTTGCCTGCTGTGGGCAGGCCTAGGCACCCAAGCTGCGAGGGAAGAGGGTAAGGAGAGGTGCTCTGAGCTGTGTGTGCCTGCAGCCATTAAGGTGGAGGCATACATGGCACCTCTAGGAAAATTGATGTGATTTGCGCCTTTGGCAGCTGAACCTAATGCTCATTTTACTTAGTAACATTGCCATAGTCTGTAGCAAAACTCTGAACATTATAAAGAAAGAGGTAAGAGCCATTTCAAACCGTGTGAGAGAGAAAAGAGACGAAGTCTGGGGATTTTGACTGACTGGTAAGGGCAGAGTTTGTTTGTTTGGTTTTTATTTATTTATTTTTATTATTATACTTTATGTTCTAGGGTACATGTGCACAACGTGCAGGTTTGTTATATATGTATACATGTGCCATGTTGGTGTGCTCCACCCATTAACTCATCATTTACATTAGGTATATCTCCTAATGCTATCCCTCCTCCCTCCCCGCCTCCCCACAATAGGACCCGGTGTGTGGTGTTCCCCTTCCTGTGTCCAAGTGATCTCATTGTTCAGTTCCCATCTATGAGTGAGAACATGCAGTATTTGGTTTTCTGTTCTTGCAATCGTTTGCTGAGAATGATGGTTTCCAGTTGCATCCATGTCCCTACCAAAGACATGAACTCATCCTTTTTTATGGCTGCATACTATTCCATGGTGTATATGTG
>NW_012106042.1:823209-827799 GCF_000951045.1 Mandrillus leucophaeus | reverse complement strand
TTTCTCCACATGCTCTCCAGCACCTGTTGTTTCCTGATTTTTAATGATTGCCATTCTAACTGGTGTGAGATGGTATCTCATTTGTGGTTTTGATTTGCATTTCTCTGATGGCCAGTGATGATGAGCATTTTTTCATGTGTCTGTTGGCTGTAAGTATGTCCTCTTTTGAGAATTGTCTGTTCATATCCTTAAGGGCAGAGTTTTGAAGGGAAATAGAGTCTCTTACCCGCAGGAAAGAGAGAGAAGTGGGAGGGTTTTGGAAGAGAGGCAGACCCCACAGTTTCACATTTATTCACACTCGTCTCCCAGGATCCTGGCAGAGCTTCCATTTGAAATGGGAAAGGGTCCCTAGTCCCCCTTGCAGGGTATGCAATGAGGATGTGGCTTGCTTCTTCAGTGCCCCACTGCTCTAACCTCTAGGGGAGCATACAGATAGGCAGACTGTGGGGCTCCAATCTTACGGCTGTGTCTAGGGGTGAATGTTTACAGCTCTTGAAGCCCCAGTGGGCATGTGTTACAGGGTGATCTTTTAGTTTGCCCTTTGTAGGTGGCTTGTGTTAACCAGCTCAATTAGACCCTCTAGATTGTCACAAGGATGGAGGACTTTCTGTAGCCCAGGTTCTTGCCTTGGTGTACCGGAAGAATTGGATCACCTGTGGTCTTGGAGAATGAGTGCAAAGTTTTATTGAGTGGAAGTAACTCTCCACTAATGGGGAAGCGAGAAGGGAGATGGTTTTCCCCTAGAGTTGGGCTGCTTGGCGGCCCCAGCTCTCCTCTGACTACCCTAGCCAAACTTCGCCTCAACCTGCTGGTTGATGGGCTGCCAGTGTGCCAGAGTCTGTCAGTGTTCTCTTTTGCCAGCGTGACCCCTTGACGTCCTCTTGCCATCCAGCCACTTGTGTCTTCTTCCACTGATGTGCTCCTCTCAGTCTCTGGCCACTTGTGTGTCTGCCTGCTAGCGTCTCAGGTTTTCATAGGCCCAGGATGGGGGTGTGGTAGGCCAGGGTGGTCTTGGAAAATGCAACATTTGTGCACAAAAGCAGGAGTGCCTGTCCTCACCTCAGTCTGTGGTGTAGAGCCTTAGCCAGGAACCTGCCTTTCTCTACCCAGCACTTCCCTGCCCCACTTCCGTATCACTTCCTACGTACTGTAAGGTACGATGTCCTTGGTAAACCCAATTTTTAATAAACTCTAAAAGCTGTTTCCATTCTAAAACTAGTTATCATCTGTACTGCTTTGAGGATTATAGTTAGTTGTAGTTCATGCCACTTATTATTCCTTTCACAAATAGTTTTATATAAATAACATTATAACCATTTCCTCAATGAACTTAACATATCGGTATAACTTACTTATAAAGACACTTTGTCAGTTTCTGGATGTTACTGCAGCCTGAAGAAATATAGGAAATATGCATTGTGAAAAAGTATTAGGGATAATGCACTTTAAAGCATTTACTTCTTCAATAGTTAAAAACGATTTATTTGTTTCAAGCTCAATCTGATTTGTGGTTTAAGAATCTTTGTAGTCCTTAAGTTCCCACAACAATCTTGTGTTTGTATGTTTTCACAGGTAATTAACTGAGCAAGTAATTAAACAGATGAAAGCACTTTTTCTTATATAAGAAATAATAAAAATATACCAGATACTAGACCATAGGCCAGACTGTCAGTGAAATAAAACAATGAGGCAGTGGCTTTCTGAGTTACTGGAGCCTCTGTTCATAGGTTGACCATTAAGTAATGTATTAAACTGTAAAAGTGCTAATCTAGTCAGGATTTATTGTTCACAAATTAACTAGGTAACCCTCGAAAAGGCAGCCAAATTACAAAGAGATAGAATGACAGTCTTTTTGCTTTAGTGTGTCTTTAAATTTCTGAAAACAAATTGGGTGCACATAGAAGTGAAAACATATTTAAAAGTTAATAAAAGGAATATGACACCATTTAATCAGTAATAATAATTACTGGTTGCTTTTATATGTGATGTTGCTCCATTCGATCTTGACAGCTATTTGGTAAAGTAGATGGGGCAGATGCTACTTTTAATTTCCTTTTTTCATATTCAATAACTGAGGCTCTGGGCAATGCAGTGATTGCTCATGGTCTCCCCTGGATGTATAGCAGAGGCAAGGCACAACCTCAGGCAAAGCTACCCCCACATTTCTTTGTCTTGCCACAGTATAACAATGCCACATAAATAATTTGAAACCTTTACTTCAAATCAATTTTGTGATCACTTGTAATAGTCAATTCTCACACTGCCATTGGAAATACCTGAGATTGGGTAATTTATATATTTTAAAAAGAGGTTTAATTGCAGGGTGTACAGGAAGCATGGCTGGGGAGGTCTCAGGAAACTTATAATCGTGGCAGAAGGAGAAGCAGGTACATCTTCACATGGCCAGAGCAGGAGGAAGGGGTGGGTGAGAGGTGCTACACACTTTTAAACAACCAGGTTTCATGAGAACTCTCTGTTACGAGAACAGCAAGGGGGAAATCTTCTCCCATGATAATGTCAACATTCATCAGACCCTTCTTCCAACATTAGGGTTTACAACTGGACATGAGATTTGGGTGGGAACACAAATCCAAACCATATCACCACTTAAGAAGGGGAGGGTATGGGCAGAGTGAAGGTAAAGGAATGCAAGCATGGAGAGAATAGGAAAAGGAGAAATAAGCAAGACATAGTGCAGAGGGGAGAGGAGATGGAAAGAATGAAAAATAAGGAGGCTGCAGTGTTAGGAATAGGGCTCACAGTTTACAAAGTGGATGTCACACTGTCTTTAATATTAGGATATAGATATGTAGCTATTCTAGATAGTCCTTTAGAGTTGTTGTTTTTCCTTGCTGGGAAATAGCCTCTCTGATTGGTTCTCATTCTTTGAAGTTTTTATATTTCTTTCTTTAGTGTTTTCTTTCATTTATTTAAATAAGTGCTTATTTCTCTATGGAATATAGTTTTATGCATGTGTTTTAAATGACTTCAGTTTTAGAAATGTACCTTAGAACTCTATATTTTAACCATTTTTTCTCCTTAGTCTAATTGTTTATTATTGTTTTTAAAGAGATTCCTCCATGATCAGAGAAGGTACTCTTACTCCAGGGATAAAAAAGGTTTAACTATAATTCATTTCTCAACAACTGACTTGCCAGTTGTAAATTTTTTAATGCAAATGTTAATCCTGTCTTATCAGGTCCTGTATTAGAAAAATCAGGTGACAGATTTTTGTACAATTGAACTTTTGGGTTTAACACTAACCTACAATGGGGTTGTTATAAGTAGTTTTATTTTTCTCTGCCTTGATTTTCTGTTACCTAAAATCAAGTGGTATTACCCTTGTTCCTGTTAACTTTACAGGTATTCTGAAATATAATTTTGAGAATAAATAGTTCTAGAAAAATAGACTCATTCTATTTGCACAATTTGAATTAGCTTTATGCTCATTCAATTAGCTCAAATGAGTCATAAGAATTTGGATATCTCACCTGGTGGTATTCTTTAGATCAAAGCATTACTACTGGGTTTTAGTTCTATAATTCTACCAATTCCAAATCCTGAATTTACTGCTTTCTTGTGGGAGCATTTCCTTTCGTTAGGGCATGTAAAGGTGCCTTGGGTCTTCTTTTACCTTATGGAAAAATAGGAGAGAAGATAATAGCTTAAAGCTAAAGAATTAGATTCTGGAACAGAGTGATTTACAATATTGGTGAGCTGCCAGAGATCAGTTCTAGTTTCAGCCCTTCCACTATATGGCCGTGTAACTTTCAGCAAGTTATCAGTTCTCCATGGGCCCCCAATTCCCTGATCTCTAAGTGAAGATGGAAGTAATTAGGAGGTTTAAAAATTTTTAACTAAAAAATCTTTTGTCTTTTTCAAAATTAATCTTATATAGAACCCCTAAATTTAGATCAGGTAAAGTCCTGATTGTTGAGGATATGGTGAGAGCAGGAACCAAATCCTAAGCTTATTGAATGTATCCATACATCATGATTTCAAAGTCACTGGGCTAAACAATTTTAGGGACACTTCCATGTGTAAATTCATTGAGGTCTGTTTTTCAGAGGGAATAATCTGATTTACTTTCAGTAGGGAAATCTCTATTTGCTCAAAAATGTCAAGTTGATACTAATCACCAAAAAAAAAAAGTCCATTGTAGAACACATGTGTGTTGATGTTTGGTTCTTGTGACCAGGAGGATGTTTATTTGTCCTTTCATAAAAGTAAAGGGCTTTGAGAGGCGGAGGTGGGCGGATCACGAGGTCAGGAGTTCAAGAGCCGCCTTACTAACATGGAGAAACCCTGTCTCTACTAAAAATGCAAAATTAGCTGGCTGTGGTGGCACATGCCTGTAATCCCAGCTACTCGGGAGGCTGAGACAGGAGAATCGTTTGAATCTGGGAAGCGGAGGTTGCGGTGAGCCAGGATCACGCTATTGCACTCCAGTCTGGGCAACAAGAGTGAAATTCCGTCTCAAAAATAAATAAATAAATAAAAAGAAAGACAAAAGAAAAAAAGGAAGGGAAGAATAGCAACCAGTAATTTTGACAGTTTTTTTTTTTTTTTTTTTTTTTTTTTTGGGGGCTG
>NW_012106042.1:796366-822649 GCF_000951045.1 Mandrillus leucophaeus | reverse complement strand
GAGTAAAGCTTTTATTTCTTATAAGAAAAAAGATAATAAAATGTCCAACAGGTTGACGAGTTGCAAAATATTCTAGGGGGTCACTTTTTTTTTTTTTTTTTGAAATTTTGTGAGGTATCAGGACATTTGACACAGTTGTAAATGTAATGTGTATTTTAAAATCAATATGATAAAAATGACTTGCTACCCATGCCCCAATTTGGAATTTCAAATTAAACTTATCCCACAAACATCAGAAAATTGAGGAATAATTAAAAATCTATGCTGACCCTCTTTTTATTGCCTGTAATTTACTCCGTGTAAACATTCAGCACCATATGCTGTATATTTGTTTCTTGAATTTATGTTTTGACAATGCATGAAATAAAATGTTTCAGATACTTCAGAAAAGCTTTATAGCTTAACCTCAGAAGAGTTCCCAGATTTCAGCAGCCAATTACTGAATATAAGTCAGACTTCCACAGATTTCCTTAAGACCTCACATGTGAGGGATCCCTGTGGAGTTGAGGAATTGAGGTAAGTTAAGCCTGCAGTTTATATATTAATATAGTATGTAGTAAAATTTTGACAAGCTCCAACTAGTTATCTTTATTATATATAGAAAGACTGTCCTCGTGTGTGTACTTCATATGACCATTTTTTATAGAATGTTTGGGTTCTTTGCTGATCTATTATCAAGATTTAGTAAAAGGCTTTTAAAGTTGTTACCTTAATGTGAAGAGATCGTTCTCTACTGCACAATATGTATCATAAAAATGAAAAGATATTTGGAATATAATAATCCTTCAGCATTTCTTATTATATTGAAAAACAATTGCCTTACTTGAATTAATTAACCTAATACATTTTAATACTTTGTATTAATAGAATCCTACCCAATGTGAATAAGGTTTTTAGAATCAAATAGTAAGTTTCTTTCTCGAAATCAAATCTAGATAATTAACAATAACATTTTAATTTGTATCACATCATTCTTTCCTCACATAAAATACATTTAGGGACCTTAGGGATGGTTGGATCGGCTTATAAGGAATGTATGTTACACTAGTAAATGTTTCAAAACAGTAGTCTATTGTTTCAGTCTATTATTGACACTGCAGTTCCTTGAAGAAGGAGCAGGATTTCTTTTCGAAAGACTAAAACAAGTATAAAATAAGTTATTTGTATTGTAAATTTCTTTGATTGAAATTTAATTGAAATCTGAAATTGTAGTAAAAAGGGAATCAAGGGTTTCTTATTCTTTCTGGAGGAGGAAATCATTGAGCTATTTGTCTTGGTTTTTGCATTTCTTTCTCTTCTAAAACATTTTTTTTAAGACAGGGTCTCAACATGTTGCCTAGGTAGGTTTCAAACTCCTGGGTTCGGACTATCCTCCTGCTTCAGCCACTTAAATAGCTGCGACTACTCAGGCCACTGCACCGAGCCTGGATTTTTGCATTTCTATTATCATTTATATATTTTTTAAAGGATCAATATAAGATTGATATTTTCTTCCCTTAGATAAATCATTAAAAACAAACTAAACCTACAAGTATTCTCATCATTTATAAAACAAATGACATTCAATACTAAAAATATAAGGGGACCTTACTAACAGAATAAAGCACATTTCTTTTTTGTTTTTGTTTTTGATTTTTTTAATTTTTTTTTTCTTTTTTATTGTACTTTAAGTTCTAGGGTACATATGCACAACGTGCAGGTTTGTTACATATGTATACATGTGCCATGTTGGTGTGCTGCACCCATTAACTCATCATTTACATTAGGTATATCCCCTAATGCTATCCATCCACCTTGCCCCCACCCCACAACATGCCCCGGTGTGTAATGTTCCCCTTCCTGTGTCCAAGTGTTCTCATTGTTCAGTTCGCACCTATGAGTGAGAACATGCAGTGTTTGGTTTTCTGTTCTTGTGGTAGTTTGCTGAGAATGATGGTTTCCAGCTTCATCCATGTCCCTACAAAGGGCATGAACTCATCTAAAGCACATTTCTTTAAAATTAAAAACCTCATGAAACAGTCACTAGCTCTTTTTTCTTGGACCAGTGAAAATTGTAATCACAATGAGATTTTCATTGTTGCACAGACCGTGGTTTATAAGCTGCTCATTTAGCATGTGCTGAGCGTAAAAAGTAATCCAATGAACAGTTATATCCATCACAGAGTGAAGTATTTTATATTATTTAGCAGCATATATAGGTTGAGAATCTAGATTATCTAGGACAAAAAAGTCCTAATTGTGTACACTTTTATCTGCTCCCCACCCTATCTTTGTTCCCAAACCTTAGATACTTAGGTGTTACAGCTTCCATCAGTGCCCCCTGCTGCCACCAATAAAATGCAACAAAATAAAATAACAAACAAATGCTGTCATTAATTTTTGCTTTGGCATATCTTGACTGGCTATCTACATAGTCCTAATTCATAGTACACAAAAGAGGTGATTTATCTGGCAGTCTATTCACCCTGATTCTTTTAAACAGCCAATGTGATGATGAACGTTCTTAATGAAGACCCTGAGGCTCTGCAGGTTTCTAAAGTGCCTCTGAATCATCAACAAAGACACAGTCAGAGACCATAAACTCTCTCCTTCCTTCCACTGTGGCTTTATTTCTTGGGAGAGGGAGAATGATAAGAATTTCTCATTAAAAGGAGGCTTGCTATATTGGGCACACTGAAAATTATGGTCCCAGTCTGATACAGCCCCCTCACATCTGCTTGCCTCCAGCAACTCCAACATATGTAATATTGATCAGAAGATAAATGAAGAGTTGAAACCTGGTTCTGTATATTGTGTATTGATCTTGTTATGTATTTTCAGCTGTTCTGGAAGAGATACCGAAATTCAGTCTTTGCTGTCACTTTCTGAGAGGAGTACAGATGATGAGGAGGAAGATTTTCTCAACAAGCAACATGTCATTACACTACCATGGTCAAAGAGTACTTAATGATTATTTGTTGATTACTTTTTCCATTTGGTACCCAGAGTAAAGCAAACAATTGAGAAAAGTAGCCAAGTGATTACCTGTCCAAGTGCTGGAGATTTTGATTATTAATGTCTCTGAAGTTTCAAGGCTACAAACTAATAAAAGTAAAATTATAAGTTCAAGGGCTTATTCTTCCAATGATATATTATATATCAACTACTAATCTATTTCATAGATTATATTAGTAAAATATGGTGAATTTGAAGAAATAACTGTTATAACTGTGTCTATAAAACCTACTATAGGGCAGAACATGATTATACTTAAAGTAATATTTCATTGTCCAAATATATTTTAAATAATTATGTTATCGACAAGAGTGTGCATTTGACAGCCAAGTCACACTAGTCAGTATCATCAATTGAACCTATAACTACACTGTTTATTTTCTGGTTTTTGATATTTATAGAAGTTCTGGTATCTTCAAAAGTTTGCAATAAAAGAAAAAAAGAGGACCAAAAATAAAATGGATGTGAAACTTTTCATACTCTGCTCCAGCAAAACACAGTAAAGACCCCTAAACCCCTAAGCATCTTTTTTATCTTTTTTTTTCTTTTTTTTTTTAAGAAGGTCAATGTAGTGATTAGCTTTATGTGAAAATGTGACTGGTCTACAATACCTGAATGATATAGGTTGACTGTGTCCCCACCTAGGTCTCATCTTGAATTGTAGTTTCTATAATCTCCAGGTGTCCAGGCAGGGACCTGGTGGGAAGTAATTGAATCATGGGGCAGTTACCCCTATGCTGCTGTTCTCGTGGTAATGAGTTCTCATCTGATCTGATGGTTTTATAAGGGACTTTCCCCCCTTTTGCTCAGAACTTCTCTTTGCTGCTGCCACGTGAAGAAGAATGTGTTTACTTCCCCTTTCACCATGATTTCCTGAGGCCTTCCCCGCCATGCTGAACTGTGAATCAGTTAAACGTCTGTTGTTTATAAATTACCCAGTCTTGAATATGTCTTTATTAGCAATGTGAGAACAGACTAATACACCAGATACTTTGTCAGACCTTATAATTGATTCATGAATAACACAGCGACTTGGGACACCATCCCTTTGCACAGCCAAATATCTGTGTATTACTTTTTACTCCCGCAAAACGTAACTAATAGCCTATGGTTGACTGGAAGCCTTACCTATAATATAAATAGTCAACTAACACATATTTTGTATGTTACATGTATTATATACTGTATTCTTACAATAAAGTAAGTCAGAGAAAAGAAAACATAACCAAGAAAATCATAAGAGAAAATGTATTTAATATTCATTAAATAGAAATGGATTATTATAAAATCTTCACCCTTGTCTTCATATTGAGCAGGCTGAGAAGGGGAAGAAAAAAGAGGATATGGGTTTTGTGTCTCAGGAGTGACGGAGGCAGAAGAAAGTCCACGTATAAGTGGGCCCTCACAGTTCAAACCTATGTTTTTCAAGGGTCAACTATATTCTAGATGTTTCTGTGGGAGTATTTTTTAGATTATTAGATTAACATTTAAATAAGTAGACATTGAGTAAAGCAAATTAGTTTACATAAGGTGGGTGGGCCTCGTCCAATCAGTTTAAAGGCCTTAAGAAAAATAAAATAGTTGAGATCCTCCAAGGTAGAGGGAATTCTTTCTTCAGACTGACTTCAGGCTTGAGCTACAGTATCATATCTTGCCTGGGTCTCCAGCCTTCAGGCCAGCCCTGTGGATTTTGGACTTGCTATTCCCACAATTGCATGAGGCAATTCTTGAAAATCTCTCTTTTCCTATAGATAGATCAATTGGTAGGTAGATAGATAGATAGATAGATAGATAGATAGATAAATAGATAGATATAAATATATAGATATAGATATGTATAAACACACACATCTTGTTTGTTCTATTTCTCTGGAAAACCCAATACAGCCAGTTTGAAGGACTGTTGGGATAGTCAAAAGAAAGAAGACAAGGGGAATTATTTTGCTGGTGTTGAGAAGTTGTAGATTTTGATACTGGTGGGAGTCCAAAGTTTATAATCTTATAACTCAAGGCTTAAGAAAGAGAAGAAAACATGGGATGATAATGTTGTGGTCATCACTTTGTGACATTTTAGGGCAGTTTCCCTTTATGGAGTTTGTTGACTTAACAGAAAAATACCCCTGAAAGTTGGCCAGGCTCTGGCAACAACGTAGCCATGACTCCAAACTCAAACTCTTTTGTCTTCCCTGTGAGTCTGGGTAGTAACTTCTTATACAAGACTGATGGTTGTTTAGTACACATTTACCTTTGATACTTTTTCGTGTCATTGATAAACTGTACTGAATTCACACACATCATCTACTGATAGGATAGAAAATTATGATGAAAAGACCTATAGCCATTTCCATGTCCTTTAATATAAAATTGCATTCTATTGAAACTGATTAACAAACGTGGACAATAAGCAATCAAGAAAGCAAGGAATATTATCAGAAGAAAATGTTGCAAAAGACATATCGTTTAAAAGAGTGTGACTCCTCCGCAATTTTTACTGCCCTCTTAACACGTCCTCTGTCACAATCCCATAGACAGACAACAGTGAGTCACCAATGAATTTTCATCATTTGTGTCCAAAGCTCTTTTGGCCTCTTGTCCTGACACTGCTGGCTGTCTAAATTTTAGTATCTATAGTTAAAATGAGGATTACTGTTCATCTTTTAACATAAAAAATATATATACATATTTTAGCATATGTGCTCAGGTTTAATGTTTCATGACTCTTTCTCCTTTGCTCTAAGACATCTTCCTTTTCCCTTCTGATGAAGAAACAAATTGTTCCTCTGGGTGTGATTTATACTAGTGCTTCTCTCAGATAAAACGAAAGTGGTGTTGTCCTATTCTTGTTAGGGAAGGATTGGAGCACAACTATTTTCTCTTGTGTATTCAGACATAGCTTGAGTCTTTTTTGAACTAGCTCAGAAGATCATTTTATATAATGCTACTACCTTTTACAATATCAGCATTTTGAAATAAATATTAAGCTGATAATTAATTATCATCAGTACATCTCTGGCCAAATCTGAGATAAAAAAATTGTCATTTGACTTCCAATATGACATTGAAATTAAACATGAGGGTACTCTGTGGCAGCGTAGACCAGACCCCCTTCTGCCTTTATTTGCTTCCAATAACCACACATGTAGAAAGTTCTTTAATTCCATTGCCATTAGTCTAATGAGGAAATAAAAACTAAGTAAAATTAGAGCCTTTGCCTGAAGCAGCTTCAATGTGTTCTGTCATTTTTAAGCTCATACTTAAAATTGCTTCTACAGGCCTGGTTCTAACTGTGGAACTGAGAGAGTTATAGATATTCCACAAGAACCTCAGCCATATTACTAATAGTGGAGTCAGTACAGTGCGCCTTTAACAACTATCGGATAAATGACCACCTGATTTTACATGTTTGTTGAAATTTGTAGTTTATACCCAGACTTGTCTAGTGCTGTAATAGTCATATGAAATTCTGTAATTTTACAGCTCTGGACATGCACATGCTGGAGACAAATTAACATTACATTTTTTTTAATAGTTTTAGTATGTTTTATATCCATTGAAGTAATTCATATGTAGTGCATACTGAGTATGTCACACAACACAGGCCAGTGGTGTCTGTTACCTTTAAGATCACTTAATGCTGGGCATTTTATGTGAGGTGCACAGAAAATATTTCTTGAAAAAAATAAATGTTATGAAATGGCTTCTCAGCTATTTTAAATAATATATCGATTCAGAAAAAAGCAATTCTCTCTGTCCCTTTATTCAGTTTTTGAAAAGATCTTGAGCAATGCTCATCTTACCCTTGTTTTGGCACATGCTATTTCTCATCTCAAGTCTCAAAATGTGTCTTCTCAAAGAGAATTTATCTAATCTCTATCCAAATTAATTCCATTTGTCCCTTTTTTCTTTGTTCTTTCTCATTGCATCCTGCTTTCTGCTTCATAACACTTATAATTATTAATATACAAATGTGATTTTGGAAGGTATGCCTCTTAACTAGACTATACTTTTTTTTTTTTTTTTTTTTGAGACAGAGTTTCGCTCTTGTTGCCCAGGCTGGAGTGCAGTGGCGCGATCTCGGCTCACCACAACCTCCACCTCCCGGGTTGAAGCGATTCTCCTGCCTCAGCCTCCTGAGTAGCTGGGCTGCAGGCATGCACCACCATGCCGGGCTAATTTTGTATTTTTAGTAGAGACGGGGTGTCTCCATGTTGGTCAGGCTGGTTTCAAACTCCCGACCTCAGGTGATCCACCTGCCTCTGCCTCCCAAAGTGCTGGGATTACAGGCGTGAGCCACCACGCCCGGCGACTATACATTTCAGCAGAGTATCTGTCCTGTTCACGTTGACTGCCTCATAACTCAACCTCCATCAGATGCCTAGCTCAGAATGGGAGGTCATTAGTAGGTGAATGACTGAATAGGTGAACATGCAGGGTCCAGTTTAGAAGCCCTGTCAGTCCCTACATTTTCCCAAAGGAAGATGATATATATAGTGAGAAAAACAGGGTGTATATCCACGTTATCAGATTATACTACTTACTAACTGGAAAATCACTAATATGAATGTATTTCTTAATTATAAAATGGAGAAAAAGATACTGACTTTCCTTAGCTCAAAGGAATGTTGTGAAAATCGAATGAAGTCATGAATGCAAAAACACTTTTGCAAATGGAAAGTTTTTTGCTATGCTTATTATCATCACTTTTTGTGAGCTTATGCTATAATCTTTGAATATATAGACAAACTAATGTTGGATAAATAAGTGAATTTAGGTGCAGGTTGACATAAGTGACCCACAAAAATCATTCAATATCAAAAGTAGAGAATGCTTGCAGTGAGATGGATAATTAGATTGAATGATGTAAAAAGCCGGTGTTTATGTTAAAAACTAGATATATAAATTAATTTATTAAAAATCTTTCTGAAATGTTGTCTCATCTGTTTATAGCTTTCTTCTATTCTGTGTAAATTCAAAGCTCTTTTAAATATTAAAATTTTACCAGCATTTTATGAACACCTTGTGCATCATTCTTTCAGATAGGAGAAATTTTAAAAACGTATATACTATTTATGTCTCCTTAAATACATTTTTGTGGGATATTCTGTTTCATCATAATTTTCACCCCTGGTTATTTATTACTAACCATATTTGCATGAAAACAATGTTTATTTCCTCAGAGATCATCTCTGCCTGTAGTTTATACCCTACCTAAAGTCATAATTCTTTGTTAGTGACACAATGATTGTTTGTTGGGTAAATGATTATGATGTTGCAAACAGGATTATGAGTTTAGCCGGGGAATAACCAGCAGGCATAGATGAATTCTGAGGAAATAAAGATCCTCCTATTTTAATGCAAATGTCTACTATAGTTAAGCAAAAGAAGATGATATTTTTAATGTTCTCCATAAGGTGACACTTATGTTTAAAATGAAAAGAATTTATTGATTGATGAGGATTATTTTTTCAAATGTATAGTAACAGTTATGAGAATATAGTTCTGAAAAGACTATCTACATGCTGTTACTTCTGCCAGAAGGAATCAATATGTGTACTGCTTTCTATCCAGAAGAATGTATATATATATTCACATTTTTATCTAGAAAAAAATTATATATCTACACATTCTAATTACAAATTCTTTTAAAGATTTCCAGGGGGAAAATAGACTTCATCTATATTTTATAATTAATTAAAATTATATACTTAACATAAATGTTATATACTTAACATAAGTATGAGATAAATCTTTTAGAGTAAACTGTTATATAATTTCACTTTTTTTTACATAGTCAAGTTTTTCTAGGATTTATAGGATTTTTATAACATTTTGTTGTTATTCATTGTAATGATGAGTACTCTTAAGCAGTTTCTGGAGGTGCAGGCAGGAAATGAGCAGATGCACATTTTATTTAAAAAATATTTATCACATTTACTTTCTCCTCTGACCTTCCATGTCATAGCCCTATAAGAATACCTTATAGGTTAGGCTACTGGATAAGTTAGGATTTGTTTTGTTTTAATTTTATATTCCAAGAAACACTAAATAGCAGTGAAATTTAAAAAGTATATTTCTTTGGTAAGGAAATTAAGTCTGGTGGCAGACAGTCAAGAACTACTACAGCAACTACATCTTACTATGTTATTTCAGCCTTCAAGATCACCTCACTGTAAATTTGTTTTGTTTGTAATTTTTTAGCCATTACAATGAGTTCCAGGCATCAAGAAGGAGGAAGTGGGAAGAGTAAAATGGGCATCTCCTAACTGAGGTAGCTTTCTTTAAACAATACTTCTTGCATCTTATTGGCTTGGACTTAGCCATGTGTAGATGCAAGGGAATTTCAAAATGTGGTTGATTAAGTGGGCACATTGGTTCTTAGAATAAAATTGGGGTTGTATTCCTAGAGAAGATGAGGAAAGTGGATACTGAAAGCAACTGGCATCTTTGTCACAGTCTCTACTGTTAGCCTTATTACTGATCAATATCTACTTGTTTCCAGTATACAAGAATTTTACAGTTAATGTGGTTTGAATTATTTGGTAAAATCAATTCTTTTGAGATTTAAATAATTCGCATTTAAGAGACACTATTGTACTTAAATCACCCAGTTTCTTATATAATCAATTCCTCTTTTTTAGTCTTTTTATGTCTTTACAAAGGCATCTTTTAGTTATACAAACAGAGACCTCATCATTATTCAGCTTCAAGTTTTCACCTTAGAACTTCTCAAAACACATTGCACATTTCTTTAAAGTTCAGTATTTGGGCTAATGGCCAAATCCAATCTGCTTTTGCAAAGACTTTCAGTGCACTGTGTAAAAAATGGTATGATGCAACACATTTGTTTCAAATGAGTGTTCCAATATTAGGGTATTTTGAAACCTGTGATGGAAATTTTCACAAAAATACATGGAGAACAAATATAAAATAATACATTTTTATAGGAATGTTAAATATTAGTACAGTAGAGCCAGGAATTACAGATGGTCTTGGAGATAAAGCCTCACTATTTTGTTCCCATAAAGCAGTATTTAAATCTTTTAAACTCCATGTGTAAAATGAGAGATTAATTGCTTTCCAACTGAATTCTAGGGATACTTAGGATTTCCTGATTAGGGAAAGGAGTATAAAGAAAGACTGAATTGCTGAACAAAAAGCATGAATGCCTGGATATATTTCATGTAAAGGGATTCTTTATAAGACAGAAGAATGAATTCTACCATAACAGTTTGAGATCTGTGGCCTAAAGCCCTAGGAAGTCTCTGGCCCCCCTTCTCAGGCTGCTTTTCTGGAATTTCTGTTGTCACAGGATTGTTGAGATATGCGATTGGATATACATCCTTTTGCTATAAAACCAGACTCCAGAGAGTCACACAGAGAAGATAACCTCTTCACAATTCATTGAAACTGTTCCAAGAAATAACCCAAATTTAGATAGCTGTCTATAATTCTAACTGACTTCTATTTAGATATTTGTTTCTTCAAGTACAGATACCCACTCAAGATACTTAAAGGGGGGTTATTATAGTGAGATGTAAAAGTGTATGGGAATGTCAGAAGAGGAACCATGGAAGAGCTCGCCTCAAGGGTAAATAAGGGTTTCTGGGACCTGGGGCAGCTTTTCTTAAGGATGGACATTGATGATCATGGGTGCTTTTCTTGGCTCACTGGCTCTATTTCTTTTTCTACTGGCTGGCTTCTTATGATCATTTCTACCTTTTGCTCACTCCTCAGCCATTCGTCTGGATTCATTCAGGTCTTTCACTCTATCTCAGAACCTTCCTCTCAGCTTTACTCTGACAGATATTTAAGTCCCCTGAGTTTGTTTCTTAATTCTACATCTAATTCTAGAAGCTGGATCGTTTTATGTTTTTGAGCCAGGCAACATGATAGCCTAAGGAGGGCCCAGAGTTGGTTCAGTTCCAAATAATTGTTGCCAGGCCATGGTGAGGGAAGGGGAAGAAAGAAGGATGGGTAATTTGTGTTATTGAAACATGGCCTCAACAGGCCCAGAGTTATGACTTAAGGCAGTTTTTAAAAATTGCAACGGGTCTGGTATGCCATAGTCTCCCCTCAAGGATTCTCAGGGAAGGGACACAAAGGGAGGTTTACAGGGCAGAATGCTAAGTGTTAAGGCGGGTGTGAGGAAAGGAATATTAAGGAAAAAGAGTATTACAGGCTTTCATTTTATAAAAGGGGAAAGATGACAATTCAGAACCACTCTGGCTCTATGGTAACCATTCAGGTCATACCTCTAGTCCCAAACCAGTGTCAACAAAACAGCGTAGTGTTCTCACTAGACCTCTTCAAGGCCATTCTTTCACATGTAATTTGGGTGTAATTCTCACTTTTTCCTCAAAGAGCCATTGGTGGACATGAATAGCCTGGAGCTTTATTCTGATTTTGTTCTCTAAGTTATCATCATAGTCACCTCTTGATTTCCAAGGACTGGTCTATTTAACAAACTCTGAAGTGAAATTTTACACCTACTTCCCCTCTAGGCAAAGCATTCCATGAGAGTCCTAAGAGACTTCCAGAAGTGGCATTGCAGATGTAGCAGGTGCTTTTTCTCAACTCGTCTGACATCCAGGGCCAGATGATTCTGATGGCAGCTCAAGTCTGTCTCACACAAATTCCCCTTTATTGACTCTTGAAATGAGCCATTTTCTTCTTTATGGAGGAGGAACTAAATCCAACAGATGCTTGTGATTAAAATAAGTGATAATGATAATAGAACTTTTACCAAGGATGTGCCTCTTCCTGCTATCAGATACATGCCAAGGTGAAAACGAGCCATTTATCTGCAAATAAACATTGCAATAGGAGTAAATGGTTTATTTTCCAAGTTGGAAACGATTTTTCTTTGACAGCATCGCTCTCCTTTTAAGATTTTAGGTTTATTATAACATCATTAAAAACACATTTACTTGGTATTAGTGAAACACAGTTCATTGTGCTGTTTTGTAAAAGAGAATTTTGACAAAGTTAATTAAAAAGCAGTCTCAATTTAATTTTTCATATTTCTAAAAAGTATATCCCATCTTTTCGTGAATTAAAGTATCTGACTCACTGAGACTTCTTTGAGTAAATGGAATTTTATTTTCTTTTTCTACAAACAAGAATGATAGACTACAATCATATCAAATGGCCAATTTTTCATTGTATGGTATTTTCTTCTCTGGAATGTAGAAGTAAAAATGCTTCAGTTTCTGATTAGATTTAAAGAAATTATTCTATTTCATTGTATACCAGTCAATATAAATGCTACCTCAGAAGAATGAAAATGTATTTCCATTTTCTTTATGGAATCCCAACTGTACGAAGTTTAAGTTCAAGTTAAACATCTGATTTCTTGGAATGAACACCTTTTAAAATACCCACCACAGATTTGGGAAAACTTGTTTAAAAAGGAGGCAGAATTCCAATCTCCTGCTTAATCCAAAAAGTCTCTCTTAGTAAGGGGATGGCATGCTGTCATGTCTTCCACTGCAAAATACATTTCTCTGAATAATATCTTTAGCTTTTCCTCTCACAATTATTTCTGCTCCCCTCATTAGTAAAATTTCTCAAAAGAAAGTGTATACACACTTTGATTTTTTTTCACTGGCTGTGTTCTATTTGACCCGTTCAAATTAGGCTCTTGTTCCCACTCTTTGATTGCAATGATCTTGTCAACAATGACCTTCGTTTTTCTCAGAGGTCATCTTAGTCAGGGTCTCAGCATTATTTAAAGTGGTTGACCAGTCTGTTGTCCTTAAAATTGTGCTTCACATATTCTTAAGGACACCACAGTCTCATGATTTTGTTTTTATTTCACCAACTGCTCCTTTACAGTGTTGTCTGAAATTTCTTCTCCTTTTTTTTACAGCCTCTGACTGTTGCTATGCTAAGGGAACAGTCTTTGTCCTCTTGGAGACTGACAATCTCTCTAGCTGATTCTGTCAAACCCCTAATGCATAATTTCACCTTACACGTCATCACTTAATGCTTAACTCCAGATTAGTGTACTGACATACCCAAAAGAGAACCGTAAATTTTCATTGGCAAACTGGCTTTTCCTTTGGTCTTCTCCATTTTATAATTGACAACACTATTTACCTAATTGCTCAGGCGAAAGACTCTAGTAGTTTTCTTTGAATCCTCTTTTTCTTCACAGGCTCATATACATTTTGCAGTGAGTCTTCTTAACTCTATTTTAAAATACATGCAAAATATTGACTTTTCTAACTGCCTCTATCACTCTCACCTGACCTGATTCATTCTTCTCACACTGATCCAAAATCTCCACTTCATAAAACAAAGTTATCTTTTAAAAATGAAGATAAGATCATATTCCACCATGGTGCAAACTCCTCCACTGGTCTTGCATTACAATTAGAACTAATGCTTACTTTTCCCCAATCACTACCAAAGCTCACTTGATCAGGTCACTGCCTCATAACTTGCTCCTCTTTCTTGAGCTCACCCTGCTCTGAGCACCATTGCCTGCTTGCTGTTGTTTGGACTCAAGGTGGTTCTAGCTTCAGGACCTTTATACTGACTCCCTTCTTTAGCATTCTTCCTCTAGATTCTTGAATGAATGTCCCTTTATATTATTCTTGTCTCACCTTAAATATTTCTCAAAGAAGTCTTTACTGGCCACTGTATATAAAGGAGACATTCACTGTTTCACTCTCTCCTCTTGCATCTTTTTTTTTACAATATTACTACAGAAAGTATTTCTTCACCTTTTTACTAGTGCCTTCTATTATTGGAATATGTTTCCTGATGGCATATGTTGTCTCATTAATAACTATGTCACTAGTGGGTGTTTGGCACAGAGAAGGTATTTATTGAGTATCAACTTAATAAAGAAATGCTGTTTTTCTTGGCAAAGATTTAGAAAGGGCAGCTGCTAGACAAGGTTTTCTATAGTAACTTCATATCATATGTTGAGCACTTACAATATGTTGTAAGCATTTCTCATGTGCCTCACAATAATTTTATATGGCAGATACTGTTTATTAGTCCTCATTTTGCATATGAGAAAACTGAGGCATCAAACGCTTAAATAATATGCCCAAGGTTAGTGAGCAGTAAGTGGGGATGCTGCATTACAAATATAGGCATTCGAATTCCAGATTTTATGCTTGCTAACATAAGCAATAATTTCCGCTTCAATGAATTTTTAAAAGATAGCTTACTATTGATTTATAGAGCAGATATAAACTTTAGGTGCTTGAACTGAACTTAGGGTTTTCTTAGTAAAATTTCTGAATATGGCCTTATTACAGGTGAGTCATGGTTTAATTCTTTAAAATATGTTTCCTTGAAAAACATTGTTTAAATACATCTCCTGAATTGTCCCCAGCCTAGTACATCTTCAATAAGTCTTGATTGAATAAAATATCAAAAACAAAACCGAAGCATGTGGTAATTTTTATACTCTTATTATTACGGTGGTCATTTTTCTTCCAGAGGTAGAAGATGTAATTTTGTTGATGGATGGGAGGTGGCGGTGAGAAAGCTAAAGCCAGCATGTGGCCTTTCTGTCCTTGACTGTAGGCTCAGGTAGCACTTGGATCATCATATTTCCGAAGTATGCCTATTCACAAAATAATTCTATGATATATTTTATTTAATCAACAGTCAGTGTCATCCACCTAATACACATTTTCGACTATTCATTACGTGTTAGGCCCCGAGGCAGACTTTGGGGCATAAGTGAATAAAATATGAATTCTGCCTCAGGCGATTTATGGTCTGATAGAGACATTAGAGACAAAAATAATTGCATTAATGAACGCAGATTGACCTCATCTCTGTGGGGTTTGTATCAAGGAAAGCTTCACAGAATAAGTGATGTTTAATTCGGGTTTTAAGAATGAGTTAAATTTTGTCCTCTCAATTTGGATAGATGGGTGAGTAATGAAAATCACTCCTGACAAAACGTATGTAGCAGAAATAGCTCAAATGAAGAGGGCATCAATTCTCTTTGGGGGCTTCTCATTAATAAGTTCATTAATGATCATTTAGTTTTATAATTAGGCAATTTGTAAACTGAAGACGAAAGATATTGAATTCATGCACAATTCCACCTGCTAAGTTTATCTTAAGGTTTGCCATCAGGGATTAGCAGATCCTTCTAACTTCTAGGGATCTGCCATTCTGTTCTATAGGAGCAGGAAGCAACATAGTCTGTTTTTTCAAGTTATACATTAGATAGTGGTAACAGGGTGGAAAAAGAGCAAGCGAGGGTTCCACTGATTCATGGGAGCAAGCTAAAGCCAGCCCTATGTTGTTCAACCAATGATGAACTTCTTCACCTTCTCAAGTTCCTGGAAAAACAATCACCAGGAACTCACAACAAAATGAATGATGGGGTCATGGGCTGTCTTTCTTTTTGATATTTTGGAAGATAGGAAGGATTATCTAAACTGTTTCAGAAACATTTAACTACTGTATTGTCAAATGCAGCTTAGAATTCAACACAGATAAAGACTTTATGTCAATGCTTTTCAAACTACACAAAGGATTAGTGGTTCCAAGAAGCCCCCTAGAAGTGGAGGGCATCATGGAATGCAAACGCATTGTGGGACAAAACCTATTCAAGTTTTGGTCACAGAAACTACTTCTATCTCTTCCCTGTCATTCTTTTGTGTGAGATTTTGTCCACCAAAGATATTTTATCTGAAATGTTTAAGTAGCACTGTTCTAAGTCCACTATAATGAGAAATGAGTCTTTCTTGAGACTGCTTGTTTAATTGAGTGGACTACTACCATGCACATGTCTAGTGCAACATAATCCACAAATGCAGAAAATGGACTGCAGAGCACTTTGTGGTGGAAAAACTCAGCTTGACTCAGAAGCTGACTCATTGTTCTGATGATGCACTTTTATCAATTTAAGAAGCACTTTAACTCTTTGGCCTCTGCTGAAAAGAAGTTTAAGAGGAAACACTTTAATATATGAAGTGACTCTACAACCTCTTTTTATCTACTCATAGTTATAGGAAGCTGAACAAATAAAAGAATTTTTAAGTCTTTTCATTTAAAAATACTCAGTATCAGAGGATTCTTTCTAGTTTTAGAGAGCATGTTTGAAGATATTTTTGGCGTGAAACTGTAGAGATCAAGAGGGCCCACACCTAAGATATATTCCCTTGAGTGGGACTGGCACTGGGGCTCAGGGAAGGAGTCATTATCCAGCTACAGACAAGGAAATAGTTTTAGCCCTACAGGCAACACAATGAAAATGATGGTGAGGAGCAGTTAGCTGAGCCCCTGCCATGTTCCTAATATTCAGGACAGCAAATAAAGTAAGATCAAGGCAGGACTACAGCAAGACAAGATCAGGGGTATGTAGTCATCAAAATAGGACTCAGAAATAATGGGATACATGTAGGCTTGGTCAGAGAACTGGGTGGAAGTCCATTTCTTAGCTTGAGGTCTTTGGAATATTGGGAAAAGGGGTCCCTGAAGAACTTTCAGGGGGTTTGTGAATCCTGTAAAATTGTAAACTTATGTAATTTTGTACTGTGGAAAGAGGCCATACCTTTCTTCAGAGTTTTAAAGGTGACCACCTATGCAAATGTTTCAAAATTTTTAAATGAAACTAAAGGTTAGATTTGTGTAAGACCAAGATAGACTTGATGCTGAGATATCTGAATAGCAAATTTGCTTCCCAAGGAAGGATAAGAGAGACCCTGAATGTATGCAGGAGTCAGTCTACCAGTAGGGTTAGCTGGCTCCTACTTTGGGGAGACATAGAGGAAATCAGGTAAAATGTAATGCTTTGTCTCTCCTAAAGGCTTCTCTTCTTATTCAGAATTAGAGAAATTTGCAAGAAGTTTTACTCCCAGACTTACTAATGGGGTATCTGGATGCTTCCTTTCCACTAAACACCATCTATAATAGTCTAGGACATGGATTCATTCCTATATTCATCAAATGCTTATTTAGCACCTACAATGTACTAGACTCTGCATAGGAATATGGTACTTTCTAGCTCTTATGAAACATACATTCTAGTAAAATTTTCTGACTATAAAGAAGATAATAAGTATTTATAGATTATAGTTAGAGATACTAAAGGAATAAACTGGCTTCTGAGATGCATTAGTTAGGACATACTGAGTTATGTTAAAATTGGAAACGTTTTACTAAAATTTGTGGATAGATACAACTCATATCATATATCCATTGTCACCTGATTGGGGTTTCCACCTTGGCATCACACGAAGATACAGGCTGATGAAATCTCTTCCACCTGTAACATTATTGATTATTATGTATAGGGAAAGAGAATAAGGCAAGTACATACTCTCTAAACTTCTGGCAAGAAGTGGCATGCCATCCATTCATATTTCTTTGGTTAAGTAAAGATAAATGATGGTTGGGGAGCTACTAAAGTAGTCATTAGGAAGTAAAGAAAGTTTTCTGTAAAGATGTGGCATTTCAATTGAGATCTGAAGCATGAGAAAAGACTATACGAAAAAGATAATCAGGTGAGGAGGAAAAAAGCATCTAGTCAGAGATAACATTCATGGCCAACATTGAGCTTGGAATTCTCTAGGAACGCAAGAAGATTGATGTCACCTAAAATCTGTTCCCATCAGATTTTCTAATAATTTGATAGAAAATTTGTGTGGTAAATGCTAGTTCTACTACAATATTCTTCACCAGAAAGCTGTAACAATGTTCCATTCCAGGTTTCCTTGGGTTACATGGGTCTTGGGTTATATGGTTATACTTTCTCACAACTCTACAGATTACTCTTTGCTTAATAATAAGGGGAGGACAACATGTCATCACTCATTTGTTTCTAAAAGTCTAGAAAAATGCTATCTTGGCATTTTACGTTCCCATATAATAAAATGGTATTTATGTGGGGATTAAAAAATACCTATAAATATATGTTAACTATATGTCTGATTCAAACATGCCCAGTCATACTGGTCTTGCAGAAAGGAATTACACATTGGAAATTTGGGAAGTCTGAAAATTTGGCTCCAACTCTTATTATTGTTGTTGATGTTATTAATTTTATCATTATTATCTAACAAGGCTTGGCTTCTCTGAGCTGGGTTTTTTTTTTAATCACAGTCACTGGCAGGGCTACTATTTATAGTTGTGCAGTTTGTGCTGGACCGAGGGAATGAGTATGGGCTAAAATTCACCATATACTCTGAAAAACTACATGCCCTCATGAGGGATCTATAACCATCTGAATAGCCTTTTATAACTGAAAGGAACCCTGTGGATAACTAGAACCCTGTGCACCTGAATTCAGGCAACAAGAAGAGCAACTGATCTTGTAAAAAAGCACCTGAAAAACTGTACTGTTTCGTGAAATCTCCAGTGTGCTCTCTGGATCCTCAACCATCAGAGGAGGATCCCAGTTGATGGAGTACTATGGTAGTATCGAAAGTTACTCAATTTGCATGAGTTTAAGACTTGCAGAGCACCCTGTTTCCTGGTAAACTGACTGAGGCAGTAGTTTGAGTAGGAGGATGAATAGTATACAGAGAAAAGAAAGACAATCCGAGCCCCCGATAGTCAAATCAGTCTTGGTGACCAGTGGGATGATTATGATCAAAGTCAGATTACTCTTCTATCTATTTAGCACATAATGAGGGCTCAGTCACTGTGTTTTCAGTGATCACAAAACAAGTCAGAGCCCATCAGCAAGGGGCGTTGGGGTCTGGGTTTGAGCTGGGAGTAGGGAATGTGTTGGAGCCATCTTATTCTCTGTTAAACTATTTATCCCATGTATAATTTAGGAACCTAGTTGTTATTCCTACCATTTGTGATGACGGTGAAGATAAGAGACACTGTTTTCTTAGTGTTTTGTGAAGTGTTCAATACATAGCAGGTATTTAAAAAATTAAGAAATAAGGATAGGAGCAGTGCAGAGGAAAAGAACTCACGGCAACAGCAGTGAATACATATTAACTGGAAACTCAATTGTGAACCGGGGCTACCTTTCTTTCTTATACTTGGCTAAACTTGACTTAAACTCCATTCTCACCTTTACGAGATTCCACAGTTTCTCTAACTTGCTGGAATTTACTGCCTTTGTCCTTTCTTGGTGTCTATTCCATATCAATACATACTGCTTCAGTTCCTCCTGCTAAGTTGCAATTGTGGAATAACCAAAAAAAAAGGGTCCTCCTGCAACGAGAAACATTGTGAAGTGGCATTTTGTTGAAGTTATTTTTGTGGGGAGGTGACAAAATGTAAATTCTGTGGAGGATATTGTTATCTCTGGTGGTAAAAAGAAGGGGATACTAGGCTGGATTGGGAAGAGATTGAATATGGTAGATGAGAGAGAGAACAGTGGAAAATGACACTGAAGTTTTAAGTAAAATTGTGAGATAGTACTGCCATTTGCAAGATATTTTATAACACGGGACAAATTTCAAAACAAATATTACACATGACTATATATTTAATTTATGCCATACTATTTTCCAAATATATTTTTACCAGAGTTAAAACTATCCACTCTCACCATTTTAATGATGATGATTTTAACTTATTTTACTATTAACTATGGCATTTTTTTCCAAACGTATTTACTTATTTATTGACAGATAAAATTGTATGTATTTATTATCTACCATAAAATGTATTGAATACCTTGTAGAATGACTAAATTTGGCTAATTAACCTGTTTATTACCTCATATAGTTGTCATATTGTTTTGAGAACACTTAACATCCATTCTCTTAGCATTTTTCAAGAATATATCGTTATTAGCTATAGTCACCATGTTGTGCAAGAGAGTTCTTAAACTTAATCCTCTTATCTAACTATAATTTTGTATCCCTTGATCAACATCTCTGTAATGATATATATCATGTTTATAGAAAAATAAAGCCTTTAGTATGGCAGTTTATTAAAAAAACATGGAATTAAGCACATATAAATCAATTTATTTATGAGAAGTCTGAAAATAATACAGTAAAATGTCTTTAACTGATATGCATGAGAATGTGATGACTGGGTAATTCAGAGGCTTATTGGGAAACCAATCTAGCCCTGATATGGGAATAATGGACTATGAATTGGCATGCAATTGAGCCTGTTAATATCTTGTTTCCCACCCGCTATGTCCCCTCCTGTTGGCATGTCTGCCAAGCAGATCGACCTGAGCTGTTGGATAAGGTTAAAGTGCTTCAGGCATTAAAATCTCCAGTCATTTCACTCTCATCTACTGCTAATTTCTTTTTAACATTTCAAAAAAGAAAAGTAGGAACAATTAACTACAGTAGAGATATCATTCTGTTTTAATGCCACACAGTTTATATGTGGAGCAATAAGGACATAAAAATTGAATCTTGGGGCTCACTAAGAACACCTTTAATAAGAGTACAACAAAAAAGCTACGAATTCTTAAGGACTAAAAATATTTGAACCCGGACCAAGAAAAACATAAAATAATGATTTTAAGGCAAAATTTAATCTGAATTACCAAGTTGACTAATCATTTGTAAGGGGTTCTTGTTAATTAATCATACTTCTGACAGCAGAGAAAGAGTGTTAGTAGAAAGTTAAAAGCTAGAATTGACATGAAAGATCAATTTAACCCAACTCAATGATTTTATAAAGGAAACCTGAGGTCCAGGAAGGTTAAGTGATTTGCCCAAAGTTATAGAGCTCGAGGCAGAGCTAAAACTAAATTTCAACCCTTAAGACTCTGACACAAAATCCCTCCCAGGATGTTTGACTTATAGTTTTCCAGAAGATCTATCCCAAGAAAAGTCTATTTGGCTTTTTATTCCTTTATTGAAAGAAACAAAAACATTTTCTTGAAGACTTACTGTGTTTGCAGCACTATGCAGAGAATTTTAGATTTAAGAAGAAATAAGACCTTCACTTCAAGGAGCTTAGATAAAAGATGGGTGGGTATTACAATGATTAACTCAAGCAAAAGGCCAGAAATTGGTATGGGGTGAGGACTCTGAGGGGAAGGCCTGACTGGTGGGTGGGCAGGGAAGTCAAGTGGAGTCTCTAATGATAACTAAGTGACTGACAGATCAGGAAGACAGAAATCAGGACCTACTGCTGGGCTATGAGACTTTTTTAATTGATATGAATATTTGTACACATTTATGGGGTACATATGACATTATGTGACTTGCATAGAGTGCGTAATGATCAAGTCAGTGTATTTGGGTGTCCATCACCTCAACTATTTATCATTTCTCTGTGTTGGCAACATTCTAAGTCTTGTAGCTATTTTTAAATATATGGCACATTGTTATTAAATATTGTCACCCTACCGTGCTATAAAACATTAGACTTTATCCTAACTATATGTTGGTACACATCACCAATCTCTCTCTATCCCACTACCCCAACAAAAACACACCCTTGTCAGCCTCTGGTGTCTATCATTCCTTTTCTAAAATTTTTTATGTTTCATTTTTATTATGTAAAAAATTTTAAATTTCTGTGGGTATATAGTAGGTGTATATATTTATGAGGTACATGAGATATTTTGATACAGGTATACAATGCATAATACATTAGGGTAAATGTATTCATCACGTCAATCATTTCTTCTTCCTCACTGTTACAAATAATATAATTATATGCTTTTAGTATTTTAAAATGTAAAATAAATTGTTATTGACATAGTTACCCTGTTGTGCTATCAAATACTAAATCTTACTCATTGTATTTCAACGAATTATTTTTTTGTCTACATTAACCATCTTCCCCCACCCCACCTCCTACCCTCCACTAACTTTCCTGGCTTCTGGTAACCATTGTTCTTCTCTCTATCTCCTTAAGTTCAATTGTTTAAATTTTTAGATCTCATAAATCAGTGTGAACATATGAAGTTTGCCTTTCTGTGCCTGGCTTATTCCACTTAACATGATGACCTCCAGTTCCATCAATGTTGTTGTAAATGACAGAATCTCTCTTTTTTTTTTATTTTTTTTTATTTTTTGCCAAATAGTACTGTATATGTATTTTGCCAAATGGTATTTTGCCAAATACCATTATGTATATGTGCCACATTTTCTTAGTCTATTCATCTGTTGATGGGCACTTTAGATTGCTTTCAAATCTTGTTTATTGTGAATGGTGCTTCAATTAACATAGGAATGCAGCTAT
The DNA here is from genome assembly GCF_000951045.1 of Mandrillus leucophaeus. Classification (NCBI taxonomy): domain Eukaryota; kingdom Metazoa; phylum Chordata; class Mammalia; order Primates; family Cercopithecidae; genus Mandrillus; species Mandrillus leucophaeus. The sequence goes on along the minus strand of NW_012106042.1, from coordinate 800,548 downwards.
CTCTTGAATATACTGATTTCCTTTCTTTTAGGTATATACCCAGCAGTGAATTGCTGGCTCATATGGTAGCTCTATTTTTGGTTTTATGAGGAACCTCCAAACTGTTCTCCTTAGTGGTTGTACTAATATACATTCTCACCAACAATGTATGAAGGTTCCCTTTTCTCCACATCCCCACTAGCCTTTGTTACTGCCTGTCGTTTGGATAAAAACCATTGTAATTGGGGTAAGATGATATTTCATTGTAGTTTTGATTTGCATTTCTCTGATAATTAGTCATTTTGACATCTTTTTATAGACCTTTTTTCCATATGTATGCCTTCTTTCTAAAAATGTCTATTCAGATCTTTTGCCCATTTTTAATTTTGAGTTGTCTTTTTACTTTATCGATTGTTTCCTCTTCTGTGTGAAGCTTTTTAACTTGACATGATCCCATTTGTCCATTTTTCCTTTCATTGCTGGTGCTTATGGGGTGTTACTCAAGGAACATTTGCCAGTACAATGTCCTAGAGAGTTTTCGTAATCTCTAATTGTGGTAATTTCATATTTTGAGGTCTTAGATTTAAGTCTTCATTTTGATTTGATTTTCATAGTCAACAAGAGATAGAAGTCTAATTTCATTCTTCTGCATATGGATATTCAGTTTGCCCAGCACCATTTATTGAAGAGACTGCCCTTTCCCCAGTGTATGTTCTTGATGCCTTTGTCAAAAAATGAGTTCATTCTAAATGTAGAGATTTGTTTCTGAGTTCTCTTTTCCATTCCATTGGTCTATGTGTCTGTTTCCATGCCAGTACCATGCTGTTTTGGTTACTATAGCTCTGTAGTGTAACTTGAAATCAAGTAATGTGATTCCTCCAGTTTTGTTCTTTTAACAATTTTAGGACCATTTTTCTATTTCTGTGAAAAATGTCATTGGTATTTTGATAAGAATTGTATTTAATCTGTAGATTGCTTGAATGAACATATTAGCAATATTGATTCTTTTAATCCATGAACATGCAATACCTTTCTATTTTTTTGTATTCTTTTTTGTTTCTTTCATCAATATTTTACAGTTTTCATTGTGGAAACATTTCACTTCTTTGGTTAAGTTAATTCCTAGGTATTTTGTTCATAGCTATTGTAAATAGAATTACTTTCTTAATTTCTTTTTCAGATCGTTCATTGTTGGCATACAGAAATGCTACCGATTTTTGTATGTTGACTTTGTATTCTAAATGTGTTTATCAGTTTTAATAGTTTTTTTTGGTACTCTTTAGGTTTTTCCAAATTTAAGATGATATTATATGAAAAAAAGGGCAATTTGACTTCCTCCTTTGCAATTTGAATGCCCTTTTTTTCTTTATCTTTTCTAATTGCTCTAGCTAAGACTTCTATTACTATGTTTACTAACAGTGGTGAAAGTGGGCATTTTTGTTATGTTCCATATCTTAGAGGAAAGGTTTTCCTCATTCAGTAGAGATACCAGCTGTGAGTCTGTCATAGATGGCTTTTATTGTGTTGAGGTATGCTCCCTCTATACCTAATTTTTGAGGATTTTTATTATAAAGGCTGTTGAATTTTATCCAATGTTTTTTCAGCATTAGTTGATCATATTGTTTTTATCCTTCATTCTGTTGATATGATGTATCACATTGATGAATTTGTGTATGTTTAACCATTGTTGCATCTCTGCAGTACATCCCACTTAGTCTTGAAAAATGATCTTTTTAATCTGTTTTTAAGTTTAGTTTGTTGGTATTTTGTTGAGGATTTTCACACTAATATTCATCAGACATACTGGCCTGTAGCTTTTTTTTTTTTTTTTTTTTGATGTGTCATCATCTGATTTTGGCATTATGGTAAAACTGGCCTCATAGAATAAGTGTGAAAGTGTTCCTTCTCTATTTTACAGAATAGTTTAAGCAGAATTGATATTCATTCTTATTTAAATATTTGGTAAAATTCAGCAGTGAAGTCATTGTGTCCTGAGCTCTTCTTTTTATTACAACTTCGAACTCATTACTTGTTATTGGTCTGTTCAGGTTTTAGATTTTTTCATGGCTCAATCTTGGTAAGTTGAATGTGTCTAGAAATTTATCCATTTCTTCTGTGTTTTTCAATTTATTGGCACATTGTTCCTCATAGTAACCTCTAATAATTGTTTGAATTTCTGCAATATCAGCTGTAATGTTACTTTTTCATTTCTGACTTCATTTATTTGGGTCTTTCCTTTAGTTAGTCTGGATAAAGGATATTGATTTTGTTTACCTTTTAATAAATAATTTTCATTCATTGATCTTTTGTATTTTTTTAATCCAGTTTCATTTATTTCCTCTCTATTCATTTTTTAAAATTTTCTTCTACTAATTATGTGTTTAGTTTTTGCTTGCTTTTCTAGTTCTTTAAGATGCATCATTATGTTGTTTTTACTTTTATGATGTAGGCACTTATAGCTATAAACTTTCCTCTGAGTACTGCCTTTGCTGTACCTAATATGTTTTGGTATGTTTTCTTTCTATTTTAATTTGTTTCAAGATATTTTAAAATTTCTTTATTTCTTCATTGACCTACTAGTAATTAAGAAACATGCTGTTTAATTTCCATGTGTGTGTGTAGTTTCCAAATTTCCTCTTGTTATTGATTTCTAGTTTTATTCCATCATGGTTAGAGAAGATACTTGATATAATTTCAATTTTTTTGAGCTCTTAAAGACTTGTTCTGTGGCCTAACTTATGATCTATCCTTGAAAATAATTTATGTGGCAGAAGAATCTGTTTTCTGTAACCTTTGGATGAAATGTTCAGTAAATATCTATTAGGTCCATTTAGTGTATAATGCAGATTAAGTCCTTTTTTTTTTTTTTTATGGATTTCCTGTCTAGTTAATCTGTGCAATGATGAAAGTGGGGTGTTGAAGTCGCCAGGTATTACTGTATTGGGGTCTATTTCTGTCTTTAGCTCTAATGTTTGTTTTATATATCTGGGTGCTCCAGTGTTGTGAGCATATTAAACTTGTTATATCCTCTTGCTGTATCGACCCCTTCATTATTATATAATGACCACCTCTATCTCTGTCTCTCTTTTACAGTTTTTTGTTTTGAAATCTTTTTTTTTTTTGATACAAGTATAGCTACTCCTTCTCTTTCCGGTTTCTATTTGTATGTAATATATTTCTCCATACATTGATTTTCAGTCTATGTGTGTCTTTATAGAGCAAGTGTATTTCTTGGAGGCAAAAGATTGTTCAGTTTTGTTTTTATATTCATTCAGCTATTCTATGTCTTTTGATTGGAGAGCTTAGTCCATTTATATGCAATCTTATTAGTGATAATTGAGAATTTAATCTTGCCATTTAGTTATTTGTGTTCTGGTTGTTTTGTGGTCTTCTTTTTATTCTTTTCTCTCACCCTCTCTTTTTTTTAGTGAAGACGATTTCCTCTGGTGGTATGCTTTAATTTCTTGTTTTTTTTGTGTGTGTATCTGTTGTACTTTATATTTGAGGTTACCAAGAGGCTTGCAAATAATATCTTATAACCCATTATTTTAAACTGATGGCGACTTAAAAATGATTGCATAAGCAAACAAGCAGAAAGAAAATAGTAAAAACTTTACACTTTAACTCAATTCCCTCACATTTTAACTTATTTTTGTTTATATTAATACCTTTATTGTGCTATGTCTTGAAAGGTTGTATTTATTATTTTTGATTAGTTGATTTTTTAATCTTTCTACTGAAGATGAGATTATACAACCCAATTACAGTGTGATAATATTCTGTGTTTTTCTGTGTACTTATTCTTACCAGTGACTTTTACTTTCAGATGCTATTTTAAAGTATTATTTTATGTTTGGGGGTTCATGTGAAGGTTTGTTACATAGATAAACACATGTCATGGTGGTTTGTTGTATCTATTATTACTTCTCCCAGGTACTAAGCTCAGCACTTAATAGTTATCTTTTCTGCTCCTTTCCCTCCTCTCACCCTCCCGCTTCAAGAAAACATCTTTGTGTTCATAAGTTCTTATCATTTAGCTCCTACTTAAAAGTGAGAAAGAGGCTGGGCTCAGTGGCTCATGCCTGTAATCCCAGCTTTTTGGGAGGCCAAAGTGGGTGGATCACAAGGTCAGGAGATCGAGACCATCCTGGCTAACACGGTGAAACCCTGTCTCTACTAAAAAAATACAAAAAATTAGACAGG
>NW_012106042.1:749468-795911 GCF_000951045.1 Mandrillus leucophaeus | reverse complement strand
AGGTATATGTCCAGTAATGGGATTGCTGGGTTGAATGGTAGTTCTGCTTTTTGCTCTTAGAGGAATCACCGTATTACTTTTCACAAAGATTGAACTAATTTACACTCTTACTGTGTGTAAGTGTTCTCTTTTCTCTGTAACCTTGCCAGCATCTGTTATTTTTTAACTTTTTAGTAGTAGAAATTCTGACTGATGTGAGGTGGTATCTCATTGTGGTTTTGATTTGCATTTCTCTAATGATCAGTGATATTGAACTTTTTTTCGTATGCTTGTTGGCTTTCATGTATGTTTTCCTTTGAGAAGTGTCTGTTCATGTTCTTTACCCAGTTTTTAATGGGGTTGTTTTACTCTTGTAAATTTGTTTAAGTTCCTTATAGATGCTGAATATTGACCTCTATCAGATGCATAGTTTTCAAAATTTTTCTCTTATTCTATAAGTTGTCTATTTACTCTGTTGATAGCTTATTTTGTTGTGCAGAAGTTCTTAGGTTTAATTAGATCCCACTTGTCAATTTTTGCTTTTGTTGCAATGCTTTTGGCATCTTCATCATGAAACCTTTGCCCATTCTTAGGTCCAGGATTGTGTTACCAAGTTTGTCTTTTAGGATTTTTATAGGTTTTGGTTTTACATGTAAGTCTTTAATACATTTTGAGTTGATTTTTGTACATGATATAAAGAAGGAGTCCAGCTTCAATCTTCTGCATATGGCTAACCAGTTATTCGAGCACCATTTATTGAATAGGGAATCTTTTTCCCATTGCTTGTTTTTGTTAGCTTTGTCAAAGATCAGATGATCATAGATGTGTGGCCTTATTTCTGGGTGCTTTATTCTGTTCCATTGGTCTCTATCCCTGTTTCTGTACCAGTACCATGCTATTTTGGTCACTGTAGCCTTGTAGTATAGCTTGAAGTCAGGTAACATGACTCCTCTAACTGTTCATTTTGCTTAGGTTTGCCTTGTCTATTAAGGCTCTTTTTTTTGTTCCATATACATTTTAAAAGAATTTTTTCTAGTTCTGTGAAGAATATTATTGGTAGCTTGAGAGGAATAGCATTGCATCTGTAAAATGCTTTGGCAGGATAGCCATTTTAGTAACATTGATTATTCCTATCCATGAGCATGGTGGCTTTTCCATTTGTGTGTGTCTTCTCTGATTTCTTTGAGTAGTGTTTTGTAATTCTCATTGTAAAGATCTCTCACATCCCTGGCTAGCTGTATTCTAGATATATTATTTTTGTGGTAATTGTGAATGGGATTGCCTCTTTAATTTGATTTTCAGTTTGGTTGTTGGTGGTGTATAGGAATGCTAGTGATTTTTATACATTGATTTTGTATTTTGCAACTTAGCTGAAGTTGTTTATCAGGTGAAGGAGCTTTTAGAAGAAGACTATGGGGTTTTCTAGATATAGAATCATGTCATACGCAAACAGAGATAGTTTGACTTCCTCTCTTTTTGTTTGGATGCCCTTTTCTTTCTCTTACCTGATTGCTCTGGCAGTCAGAGCTTCCAGTATTATGTTGAATAAAAGTGATGAAAGAGGGCCTCCTTGTCTTGTACCAGTTTTCGAGGGAAATGCTTCTAGCTTTTCGCCACTCAGTATAATGTTGACTGCAGGTTTGTCATAGATGACAGATTATTTTGAGGTGTGTTTTTTCAATACCTAGTTTATTGAGAGTTTTTAACATGAATCAATGTTGAATTTTGTCAAAACCCTTTTCTGCATGTACTGATATAATCGTATGTTTTTTTCCCGTTAGTTCTGTTTATGCGATGAATCGCACTTACTGATTTTTGTATGTTGAAACAACATTGTATCCCAGGGATGAAGCCTACTTGATCATGGTAAATTAACTTTATGATGTGCTGCTGGATTCAGTTTGCAAGTATTTTGTTGAGGTTGAGGATTTTTGCATCGATGTTCACAGAGAATATTGGCCTGAAGTTTTCTTTTTGTCTTGGGTCTCTGCCAGGGTGTGGTATCAAGATGATGTTGGCCTCACAGAAAGAGTTGGGGAGAAGTCCCTCCAACTCAATTAATTGGAATACTTTCAGTAGGAATGGCACCAGTTCTTCTTTGTACATGTGGTAGAATTTGGGTGTGAATCCATCAGGTCCTGGGATTTTTTTGGTTGTTAGGCTGTTTGTTACTGATTCAGTTTTGGAGCTCATTATTGATGTGTTCAGGAAATTAATTTCTCCCTGGCTCAGTCTTGGGAGGGTGTATGTGCCAGGAATATATCCATATCTTCTATGTTTTCTAGTTTGTGTGCATAGAGGTGTTCATAGTAGTTTCTGATTATTGTTTTTATTTCTATGGGGTCAGTAGTAATACACCATTTGTCATTTCTAATTGTGTTTATTTGAATCTTCTCTCTTTTATTTTTAACTAATCTAGCTAGTGGCCTATCTATTTTACTAACCTTAAAAAAAAAAGTCCCTGAATTTGTTGATCTTTTGAATTGCTTTTCATGTCTCAGTTTCCCTCAGTTCTCTGATTTTTGTTATTTCTTGTCTTCTGCTAGCTTTGGGATTGGTTTGGTTTTGCATCTCTAATTTTTTTCCATTGTGAAATTAGGTTGTTAAATTGAGATCTTTCTAAGTTTTTTATGTGGGCATTTAATGTTATGAATTTTCCTCTTAACACTGCCTTAACTATGTCCCAGAGATTTTGAAATATATTTTTGTTCTCATTATTTTTGAAAAACATTTTTATTTCTGCTTTAATTTTGTTGTTTACTCAAAAGTAATTCAGGAAAATGTTGTTTTAGTTTCCACCTAATTGCATGATTTTGAGCGATTTTCTTAGTCTTGACTTCTATTTTTATTGCACTGTAGTCTAAGATTGTGTTTGCTATGATTTTTGTCCTTTTACATTTGCTGAGGATTTTTTTATGTCCAAGTGCATGTTTGATTTTAGAGTATGTGCCATGTGATGATGAGAAGAATGTTCATTCTGTTGTTTTGTGTAGAGAGTTCTGCAGAGATCTATCAGATCCATTTGGTCTAATGTTGAGTTCAGGTCCTGAACATCTTTGTTAATTTTCTGCCTTGATAATCTGTCTAATACTGTCAGTGAAATATTGAAGTCTCACACTATTATTTATTTGGGAGTCTATTTCTCTTTATGGGTCTCTAAGAATTTGCTTAATGAATCTGGGTGCTCCTGTATTGAGAGCATATATATTTAAATTAGTTAGGTCTTGTTGAATTGAGACCTTTACCAATACGTGATGTGCTTTGTTTTTTTTTTTAATCTTTGCTGGTTTGAAGTCTGTTTTGTCTCAAATTAGGATAGCCATCCCTGCTTTTTTTCCGTTTTCCATTTGCTTGGTTGATTTTTCTCCATCACTTTATTTTTAGCCTATGGGTGTCATCATGTGTGAGATTGGTCTCTACAAGACAGCGTACCGTTGGGTGCTGCTTTTTTTATTCAGTTCGCCACTCTGTGTCTTTTAAGCAGGGCATTTAGTGCATTTCCATTCAAGGTTAATATTAATATGTCATTGTGCCATTAGCTGGTTATTATATTGGCTTACTTGTGTGGTTGCTTTACAGTGATACTAGTCTGTGTGTTGAAGTGTGGTTTTGCATTAGCTGGTAACTATCTTTTCTTTCTATATTTAGTGCTCCTTTCAAGATCTCTTGTGAAACAGGTCTTCTGGTAATGAAGTCCCTCAAAATTTGCTTATCTGAGAAGGATCTTATTTCTCCTTCACTTAGGAAACTTAGTTTGGCTGGATATAAGATTCTTGGTTGAAGATTTTTTTTTCTTTAAGAATATTGATTTTAGGCCCCCAGTCTCTTCTGGCGTGTAAGGTTCAGCTGAGAGGTCTGCTATTAGCCTGATGGGGATCCCTTTGTAGGTGACCTGCTTTTTCTTTCTAGCTGCCTTTATAACCTTCTTCCGTTTCAACCTTGGAAAATCTGATTATGTGTCTTGGGATGATCTGCTTGTGTAGAATCTTGCAGGAGTTCACTGTACTTCCTGAATTCGACTGTTAACCTCTCTAGCAAAGTTGGGGAAGTTTTCATGGATGATATCCTGAAATATGTTTTTCAGGTTGTTTGTTTTCTCCCCCTCCCTGTCAGGGCTGCCAGTGATTCATAAATATGGTCTCTTTATGTAACCACATAATTGTTGGAGGTTTTGTTCATTACTTTTTGTTATTTTTTCTTTACTTTTATCTGACTGCCTTATTTCAGAGAAGCAGTCTTCAAATTCTGAGATTCTTTCCTCAGCTTGGTTTATTCTGCTGTTAGTACTTGTGATTGCATTGTGAAATTCTTGTATTCTGTTATTCATCTCTGTCACATCCCCGTTAGGTTCTTTTTCTACAGGCTGTTTCCTTCTTCAGCCCCTGTATCTCTTTATTGTGATTCTTATTTTCCTCGGATTGGGTTTTGCCATCTTGCTGAATTTTGGTGATATTTGTTCCTATCCATATTCTGAATTCTATTTCTGTCATTCCAGTCCCCTTGGCCTGGTTAAGAACTCTTGTTGAAAAACTTGTGTGATCATTTGAAGGATATATGGCACTCTGACCATTTGAGTTACTGGAGTTCTTGCACTGGTTCTTTCTCATCCCCGTGTGTGGGTTTTCCTTTAACTGCAGTGTAGGTTGAGCACAGTCACTAGACATATAATCTTGATGTTTTCACCTGGCGGAGGCTTTGTGTAAGGTCTTTATTTGAAGCTGACTTCCTGTCTCTGGTTCCAGAGGGGTGGTATGTTGGTGAAATAGTTTTGGTGTTGAAGCTTTGGGGTGTGATCCAGCAGGCAACACTTAGGCTTATTGGTCAGTTGATAGAATCTTGCTCAGTTCTATGACTCCTCTATATTTCCCCACAATTGTTGTCATGGTCCCTGTCAGTGCTCTAAAATTGTGGGTTCCTTTTCCCTTTGAGTGCTGGCTGTAGTTCATGACTTGGCACTTCTGGATTGCCAACTGCAACTCTAGAGTAATCTCAGTGTTTATGTTCCTGCCCCAGCTTAGAGGCAGCAGAGGAAGAGATCTTAGTAGTGGTTGTAGCCAAAGGTCATTTGCTTGACTCCTGGGAGTTCCACCCCAGAGAGATGTAGATCAGCAATTTCTCAGTGCAGTGAGCCTAAGATGAAGGGTTTGGGCTGTGGGCCCAAGCCAGGGATTCCTTGTCTGGTAACAAGCTATTTGGAGGGTGGGGGAGGTATGTGGGTCCCATGGGAGATGGACTTGCCTCTTCTCCTTGGGTCAACTGCAGCTTGTTGGAGCTGTGGATAAGGCTTAGGGTCTTTGTTCCTTCATTAGTCCCAGGATGGCAAGGGCAGTTCCACTGCAGAGGCAGTGGCAGAGAGGCTTTCAGTTGCTCCTGCAGTCTTTGTCCAGGGAGGTGCTGAGTTGGTACTGGCTCAAAGGCTCTGGTGGGAGGTGGCTGGAGGCCCAGGCCTGGGGGAGCAGCCCAGTGAGAAGATACGGGAATGGACACTCAGGTAACAGTCCGGTAACTTTTCTGTAGAACTGCTGTGGTATGCTTAGGGCCACCTCCAGTCCTTAGTTACATCAGATTTTCCAGAACTTGAAGGTGTAACCAGGGAAGGCTGCAAAACAGCAAAGATGACAGCCTATTTCTTCCCCTGGGAGCTTTGTCCCAGGGAGGTATAGACCTGTTGTTGGCCCAAAGGCACCTGTAGGAAGTGGCTGGTTACCCTGGTTTGTAGATCCCACCCAGTGAGGAGGAATGGGATCAGAATCCACTTAAAAAAGCAGTCTGACTACATTTTTATAGTGTAGCTGTGCTGTGCTAGGGGATCCCTTCCACCTCCAGTTGGCTCAGACTCTCCAAAGCCCAAAGGCTGGAATGGCCAACTCACCCATACAACAAAGATGGTGGCCCACTCCTCCCTCTGGGAGAGCCATCCCAGGAGGAATTCAGATCTCTGTTGGCTGGAGAGTTTGGGTGAGGGTGGCTGGAGGTCCTGGTTTGGAGGTCCTGCCCAGTGAGGAGGAATAGATCAGGCACCTGCTTAAAGCAGCACTCTGGCCATGTTTTTGTAGAGCAACTGTGCTGTGCTGGGGGATTCGTGCTGCCCTGGGTCAGTTCAGACTCTCCAAAGCCTGAAGGCTGGAATGGTTCAGGTACCCAAACGGCAAAGATGGCAGCCTGCCCCTCCCCCTGGGAACTCCTTTTTAAGCAGGTACAATGCTGCTACTGTTAGCTGGCTGGAATTCCAAGCCGGTGGGTCTTATCTTGTGAGGAGCTGTGGAAGTGGAGCCTGCAGGCTATTACTGCTCAGCCCCCTGGATTCAGCCTTTTGCCTAGGGGTATATACAGGAGTCTAACCTCCCACTTTGCAGAGCTGCAGCTACTTTTGCCAGAAAGCCCAAGTATCTGTCTCCAAAATCTCCACACAAGCCTGAGTGGCTGCTCTGCGAAACTCCATGTAGCTCTGTCTGTCAGGCTGAATGAAGACTGAAGGCCCTAGCGAGTGGGTTCATAAGGAGATCTCCTGACCAGAGAGTTGCAATGATCTGTGAGAGAGGTGTAGTTTCCTGGAGCCACTCATTCTCTTACCACTTTCCTGGGCTGGGGAAGATCTCCTGACTCAGTTATGCCTCTAGATGGGCCATTGTCTTGTCTTGTGGGTCAAGTTGTTTCCTTGATTAATTCCAATGGGTATACCTGGATGTTTCTGTTGAAGGTGTTCTGTTTACTCACTCCTTCTGTTCCTTCCTGTGAGAATAACACACACTAGCTGCTTCTATTTGGCCATCTTGGCTACTCCCCCTAGATGATTTGTTATTGCTTGTTAGTCTCTTTTTCTTTCACACTGATGACTCCCTTTAGTGTTTCTTGCAGGACAGAGCTGGAGTTGATGAAATCTGTCAGCTTTTGTTTGAGTGAGAAAGTCTTTATTTCTCCTTCATATTTGAAGGTTATTTTTATTGAATATACTATTCTAGGTTTAGTTTTTTTTTTCCTTCAGCATTTTAAATATGTCATTTCATTCTCTCTTGGCCTATAAGGTTTACACTGAAAAGTCTTTTGCCAGACATATTGGAGCTCCTTTGTATTTTTTTTTCTCTTGCTGCTTTTAACATCCTTTCTTTAATCTTGACCTTTGGGAGTTCGATTATTAAATGTTTTGAGGTAGCCTTCCTTGGATTAAATATGCTTGGTGTTCTATAGCTTTCTTGTACTTGAACACTGATATCTTTCTCTAGCTTTGGAAAGTTCTGTGTTATTATCCTTTCAAATAAGTTTTCTACCCCTATTCCTTTCTCTAGCTGCTCTGTAAGTCAAATAATTCTTAGATTTGCCCTTTTAAGAGTGTTTTCTAGGTCTTACAGGAATGCTTTACTCTTTTTTATTCTTTTTTTCTTATGTCTACTCTGATGGTGTCTTTTTGAATCGTCTGTTTTCAAGTTCACTAATTTTTTCTTCTTCTTGATCAATTCTGCTGGTAAGGGATGCATTCTTTAGCATGTCAATTGCATTTTTCAACTCCATTTCTGCTTAATTCTTTTTAATTATTTCAATCTCTTTGGTAAATTTATCTGATAGTATTCTGAACTCCTTCTCTGTGTTATCTTGAATTCCATTATGTTTTCTCAAAACAGCTAATTTTATTTTATTTTATTTTAAGAGAAGTCTTGCTCTGTCACCTAGGCTGGAGTTCAGTGGCATGATCTTGGCTCACTGCAACCTCCACCTCCCAGGTTCAAGCAATTCTCATGCCTCAGCCTCCTGAATAGTTAGGACTACAGGTACATGCCACCATGCATAGCTGAGTTTTGTATTTTTAATAGAGATGGGTTTTCACCATCTTGGCCAGACTGGTCTTGAACTCCTGAGTTCAAGTGGTCCACTCGCCTTGTCCTCCCAAAATGCTGGTATTACAGGTGTGAGCCACCACTCCCAGCCAGCTATTTTGAATTCTGTTTCTGGAAGATCATACATCTTTTGTTTTTCCACGATTGTTCCCTGGTACCTTATTTAGTTTGTTGATATCTTGATTTCCTGGGTGGTCTTGAGACTTGTGGATGTTCATTGGTATCTGGACATTAAAGAGTTAAGTATTTATTGTAGTCTTTGCTATCTGGGCTTGTTTGTACCTATCCTTCTTGGGAAGGCTTTCTAGGTATTCAAAAGGACTTGGGTCTTATAATCTAAGTTTTTAGTCATTGCTACTGTATCTGCATTAGTAACGCTAGCTATTTCTTGCAGACTCATAGAGGTACTGCCTTGGTGGTCTTGGATAAGATCCAGAAGAATTTTCTGGATTACCAGACAGAGCTTCTTGTTTTATTCCCTAACTTTCTCTCAAAGAAATGGAGTCTCTCTGTGCTGAGCTTTCTGGAACTGGGGGAGGGGGTGACACAAGTACCCCTGTGGCCACCACTGTTGGGACTGTGCTGGATCAGGCCAGAAGCCAGCACGGCACTGCATCTCACCCAAGACCCATGATAACTAATGCCTGGCTAACACCTCAGTTTACTCAAGGCTGTAGGGCTCTACAGTCACCAGGTGGCAATGTCAGCAAGGCTTGTGTCCTTCCCTTCAGAGTGGTGAGTTCTTCTATCCCTGGTTGAGCCCAGAGATGGTGTCTGAGAGCCAAGGCCTGAAGTCAGAAACCTTAGGAATCTACTTGGTGCTCTATTCTTCTAAGGCTGAACTGGCCCAAGTCAAAAGACAAAGTTCTTCCCACTCTTCCCTTCTCTTTCTACAAGCAGAGGATTCTCCCCATAGCTACTACCATCCCAGGCTCATGGCAAGTACTGTTTGGCTACTACCTATGTTCACTCAAAACCCAAGAACTCTTCAGCCAGCTTGTGGTGAATGCTATCAGGCCTGGGATTCTCCCTTTAATGCAATGGACTCCCTGCTGGCCCAGGGCAGGTCCAGAAATGTTGTCCAAGAGCCAAGGCCTGGAATCAGGGATCTCAAGTACCTGCTTGCTGCTTTTTCCTACTATGGCCCAACTGGCACCTAAGTTACAAGACAAAGTCCCATTTACTCTTCCCTATCCTTTTATCAGTCAGAAGGAGACTCTCCTCACAGCTATCACAGCTGGGTATGCACTGGGTCACATACGAAGTCAGTATGTCTCTGATTCTCATCTAAGGCTATGGAAAGTAATCCACGGCTATGACTGCGGATCACTGACAGCTCAAGGGCTCTTTAGTCAGCAGGTGATGCTGCCAGGACTCATTCCTTCCTTTCAAGTCTGTGTATTCACTTCTATCTCAGGATGTGTCTAGAAATGTTATCCAGGAGCTAAGGCCTGGAATGAGGACCTGCAGACCCAGCCTGGTACTCTCTCCTTCTATAGCTGAGCTGGGATCCTACTTGCAAAACAAAGCCCTCTATACCCTCCTCTCTCTTTTCTTCAAGCAGAGGGAAAGAGTCTCTTCTGGAACTTTGAGCTGCACTGCCATTTGTTGGAGGAGAAGGAGCACAAGAACTTCCTTAGCCACCTCAGCTGGTTTCTCGCTGGGTCACATGTCCCCAAGTCCACTGGCTGTGAGCTCAACACAGCACCAGAAGTGGCCCAGGATTTCCAGTCCTTGTGGCCTAGACTGACTTTCAAGTTTCTTTAGTACCCCAGAGTACTTTAACCCACAGTGACTTGGCTTGATAGAACTTAGGTTCCAACCACTGGGATGTGTGACTCCCCTGTGCTTAGGACTGGTATAATGCTTCCTTTATGGGCACTGGCTGAGTTCTGTCTGGTGTTGCTTCCCACTGTGACAGGGAAGCACTGAGTTCCAATGCTAGGAATCACAATCACTGTACTTTCCCTCCCCCAAATGCACAGATTCTTACTACCATGAGGCCACTTTTGGGGATGTTAGAGGGGTGGTGTAGGCAATTCAAGAGTGGCTTTCCTACCCACTTCTGTCCCTCTTTCAGTGATATAAAGTTTAATCCAGGTACTGTGATTGCTCAACTGATTTTTGGTTCTTATGAACGTGCTTTTTTGTGTGGATTGTTGTTCAACTTGCTGCTCTGTAGGGAGGATGACTGGTGAAGACCTCTGTTTGGCTTCCTTGCTCCCCCAACTCTCCCCTGGTTTCTATTATTCTATTCTCTTCATCTATGAGATTAAATTTGTAGCTCCTACTTATGTGTGAGAACATGTGAAAATTGTGTTTCTGTGTCTGGCTTATTTCATTTAACAAGGACTTCCAGTTCCATCCATGTTGCTGTAAATGACATGATTTCATTCATTTTGGTGGATGAACAGAATTCCATTATGTATATATACACCACATTTTTTTAAAGTGTGATATTTTTGGGTATATAGTCACACAGATCTATGGCTTGGATAATAGAGGCAGCATTGGATTTCAATCTGAATCACTACCCGGGATAGAATAAGCTGAAGGACATTTTAAGTGAAGGGGACCACACTAGGAAAAATATATGATCTTACATTTGTGAATTATTATTAATTTAAGAAAGGTAGAAAAATGTCTGCTCAGGACCTTGAATCATTTTTAAATCAGGTTATTTGTTTCTTTGCTATTGAGTTGTGTGAATTCCTTACATATTTTGAATATTAGACCCTTATCAGACATGTGATTTGCAAATATTCGCAAATAGGCTGCCTTTACATTTCAGTGATTGTTTCCTTTGCTGTACAGATACTTTGACATAGTCCTACTTTATATCTGTTGTTGTTGCATGAACTTTTAGTGTGATATCCAAAACATTATTGCCAATGCAAATATCAGAAAGCTTTTTTTCCTATGTTTCTTCTATAAGTATTGTTGGTTTAAGTGTTATGTTTAGGCCTTTAATCCATTTTATGTTGATTTTTCTATGGGGTATGATCCATTTCATTCTTTTGTATGTGGATGTCCAGTTTTCTCAAAACTGTTTATTGAAGAGGCTGTCCTTTCTCCATTGCATTTTCTTGGTGACCTTGTTGAAAATTAGTTAACTATATATGTTTGGATTTATTTATGAGCTCTCTATTCTGTTTCATTTGTGTATGTGTTTGATTTTATGCCAGTACCATAATATTTTACTATTGCATTGTGATATAATATGAAATCAGAAAAATGTGATGCCTCCAACTTTTTTTTTCTCTGGACTGTTTTTGCTATTTGGGGTCTTTTATAATTCAATGCAAATTTTAGAATTTTTTTAACTGTGAAAAATGCCATTAAAATTTTAATGAGGATTACATTCAGTCTGTATATTGCTTTGCATAATGTGGGCATTTTAACAGTATTAATACTTCCAATCCAAATTATTCTATTTTTTCCATTTATTTTTGTCTTCTTCAATTTTCTTAGGAAATGAAATCAACATTTTGTAGAGGTATCTGTTCATCCATGCTCATTGTAGCATTATTCACAATGGCCACAATATGAAAAACTCAGCATTTATCAACAGATGAATGAATACAGAAATTATAGTATGTTTGTGTGTATGTATATATTGATATCATTCTGCCTTTAAAAAGGAGATACTGCCATTTGTGATAATATGGATGAAACTGGAGGATATTTTGCTAAGTGATATAATCCAGACACAGAAAGAAAAATACTACATGATCTAACTTATGTTTAAAATCTGAAAAAGTCAAATACATAGAAACGGATAAGAGAATGGTGGTCACCGGAGGGAAGAGTAAGAAATGGGGAGAAGTAGGTCAAAGAGAACAAATTTGCAGTTAAATAAGATAAATATGTTTAAAAGTCTGATAAACCGAATAAGAACTAGAAATAATAATTAGTACTATATACTGGAAATTTCCTAAGAGAGCAGATTTTAGGTGTTCTGAACAAACACATACACACAAAGATATAGATGATTGATCGTTAAGTATTCATTTTGCTATATATATAGCAAAAAAAAAAAAAAAGAGAGAGAGAGAGGGGTGGAACAATTACTACATATTTTTTTCTGACTGTAACTGCCCAATCTGTCTAACTGCCAGAAAGTAGTACTTTACATTTGCTTACAAGACAGCTTAATTAACATAAATTACTATTTTATTCTGAGATGTAATAGTGGAGCTATTACAGGTTTTGAATACTGGCTCCACCAATTACTTATTAGGTTTCTGAAAAAGGGCAAGTTATTTCTCTGTGGCTTCATTTCTTCTCCTGTAAAATGCAGACAAAATATGCAATAGGAACGTCATGATATTCTTGTGAGGGATGAAAGAGTAAAACTATCTAAAGTGCTTCCAAAAATACTTGGCATATAGTAAGTCCTGCATAAATGTTAGCTGTTATTATCTCCTTTGATTGATTCAGTAATTCTATAAAGTCAGCAGTAGTACATAATTACCCCATTTAACACATGACCCAGATATCACTTGAGATCATAAAACTACTTAAGATCTTTACATGATTGATCATGGATAATGGAAGACTAAAGCTCTTCTTAAGGGTTTTATTTGTTTGTTTTCAAATTCTTCATGGCTTACATTCTCATGGTGGCCTTAGTAACTTCACCCCAATCCTGAGAACTTACTGTTTCCCATTGAGTAATTCCTCCTCCCTCCTCATAGTATCATTCCTTCTCCCTCTGCAACTCCCACTATTTACCATCAACCATCATTATAAAGCTCTTCAGTGTAATAGAACTTCTATGGAAAAGTTGATGGCTTTGATGAGAGGTCAAATTTCACCCTACATAACAAACAACTTAAAATTGTATTTTAGATCTTTTTCCTGCCCTGCCACAGAAATTTCTAATGCCTGGTTTATCTCATGTTGTGCCCCCATACTGTCACCATGTCTTCTCTCTCTGTCTCCTCCTATTTCTTCATTATTTTTTCCTTCTCTTCTCATCTGCTCAATCAATAGTAAGAACCAAATTTATCTCATTTTCTCATGCAAGAAAACTAAGCCTTTCTTTTTTTTTTTGGTCTGAGCTCCTGTCCTCAATATCTTATCTTCTGTCTCAAGTACTTATCGCAGACCTTTTCTAAACAAAGACATTCTCTCCCTGAATCTGGATCAACTGTTAAGAAAATTGATTTTTCTTCTGCATTATAAACTACAAGTAAACCAAGGCACTTAAGAGAATTTCTGTGGATGACTGGAAGTTTTCTATGTGATATTCAACAGAACAAGAACTTCAACTGAATTCCTTGAACTAAATTCAGTACATTGTCTGTTGTCTTCTTATTTAAGGAACAGCTATGAGATACTTTAGTGTCTTAACTTTTGACATATTTATTATGTGTTCAGTTGACAGCATTATGCTAGAGATGAAAGTTTCAAAGATGAATAAGACTTAGTCTGTGTTCTCAGAGTACTCAAAAATTTATTGTGGGCAACTGAATGCTTTACGGGTTACAAGGAAAATAACCTTGCATCAACTAGAGTAGTTCTGCTCTTGCCAATATTACATTTGGGCTATGGTCTAAGACTTTTATTAAATACTTTCTAATTTTAACAAAATAAAATAAAAGAAAAGAACAAAATAAATACAACAGGAAGATAATTGCTCATAAGGATAGGTTATTGTAGAATTTCTTTGGCTCACCATTATATGCTTCCTTAAGCAGCCCTGATATTTTATGGCTAGTAATTTTATTCATTTCTTTTTAAACAAACATATGTTGTCTTAAAATTAAGAATATAAGGAGAAAATAATTTCACTTAACCCTACTTATGTGTTTGTTAACTTTTCTGTATATATCCTTTAATTTTTGTCTTAGCATACATACACACACAGCCAGATAAATTTTTTTCTGCATATAATTGGTGTTATGGTCTACATTATGTCCCCTCAAAATTCACATGTTTAAATCCCAACATCCAGTACATTGAAATGTAAGCATATTTGAGGATAAGGTCTTTCAAATGGTGATAAAATTAAAATGCTTATGTTAGGGTGGGGCCCTCTCTTAATATGACTGGTGTTGCTATAAACAGAAGAAGAGACATTAAGGGTGAATGCACACAAAGGAGAGGTCATATAAGGATACATTGAGAAAGTGGCCATGTGCAAACCAAAGACAAAGGCCTCAGGAGAAACAAGGCTTGCCAGCACTTTAATCTTGAACGTCTAGCCTCCAAAATTATGAGAAATTTTTGTTAAGTCACCTAGTTTGTGGTATTTTGCTATTATAGTTCAAGTAAACTAATGTAATTGGCATCATGCTTTTCCCACATTTTATATTAGATCATGATCATTTTGCCGTGTCAATAAAAATTCTTCATGAAGTAATATGACACTGTGGGGAAACAGCATACTTTAATAAACTATTCCCTATTGTAAGACTTTCAGTTTTTGTTCCTGTTTTTTAACAGAACCTTCAAAGTTGAGAATTAATGAAATGATGGGTCCCTCAGGTGGTCTGAATAGGAAGCTATTGGGTTGATAATCTGGGGGTGTAATTATGCTGACAGTTTATTTCTACCAAGAGTGGTAAAACAGGTTTTACCTTTTCCACTGAAACACGCTGCTTATTGCAGTGGTACCTCATAACTGCTATGACGGCATGTCCATTATGAACTTCCATTTTCAGGGTTTTAAAACACAGCTATTAAGACTTGATTTGGAACAAAACTGCAGAATCAATTTTCAAGTTTTCTTTTTTAAAGCTTTTATTCTTGAACTTGTGACTGGGTTTGCATTTCATTCAAACAATAAGGGAGATTACTAGCAGAAACTTACTAGTTTCAGATATTGTCTTTAGATTCTTTAAATCTAATAGCTTTGCTTTAAAATAGAATTTCATAGACCATTACTTGATCATATTGATTAGTTCAGTTTACTAAATTATTTTAAAACAAAATCACAGAGATATTAAACTCTAATGAAGGTTGCATATCTCCAATAGCTGTTTCTCAGCGATTTAATACACATTCTGATAATGCTTCTCACAAATATGAGGCAAAGAGAATGATGGCTCAGTACTGTGCTCTTGTACGTTATTTAATAAAACTAAACTTTTCCTGAAACAATGGAACTTTATGCCATTATATGAAGACCACTGGATATTTATTCAAGAACCTCAGGTTCAAGCCCTTTTCCCACTAAGAGTCTGTGTGACCATGGATATCTCCAGTAACATTATTATGCCTCAGATTGACTGCTGACGTGGTAAATGTAATGCCACCTGTAGCCCCTACTCTATCCATCCACAACTCATAGGGACCAAATGAAACAGAGCAGGAACATGCACTTTCTAAACTGCAAGTGGTAGAAATTATTGTTACTTAGCATGTAGGTGAGAACTATGTTGATCATTTAAAACAGGTAATGCATATATTTGTGGTTTGTTTAGATGAAGATGGTGTATGACATGAAACTGTTGTGAGGTTTTTCTAAAATAAGGACAACAAGAAATTTCGTAAAGAACATTTTCCATCTTGTCAGAGAATGTGTCTGTATAGGTTCACATTTCTATTTTGACTGTTTTGAGAAATAGCTTTTTCTTTAAGATTATTTAAAATGCAGAGACACAACAAGCAGCAATCTGAATTTCCTGGAGTTTGATGCACCCTGTTATTTTTAGTTATTTGAACTATTATTTCTAGAAATTGGTGATTTACATGAAAACGTTAGCCAGTTCTATGTTAGTGCAATTTACCTCATGAGTTTCTGATTTGTTTATATCAGTGTAACTTAAAATAGATAACCAATTAGTGGAGATTAGTTCAGCATTATTCATTTTAGGTGACTAATGGAAGCCATCAATAATGGGGCATTTACATATTAGTTTGAACAAAGGAATTAGTCTTTGACTTTTTAACTGTTCAATGAGGAATAAGTAACAGGAAAAACATTTTAGTATTGTGGAAAGAAGGATAGAAGGGTCTTGTGTTAAAAATACCTCTTGGCGATAAAATTTTCAAATCACTGAATAGTTTTAAAATAATATATGTTACAGAAATAGGAGATAGATTTCTGTTCTCAATCTACTCCTACCTAACCGAACCCTAGTCTAACACATTAACCTTGGACTGCTATATGAACAAAATATAAATTTTGACTATCTTTCAGTTACTGTGCATTTGCATCTATATTTTGCTTTGTAATACCTGGGAAACTTTTCCAAATTGTTAACTATCTTGGGCCTATTGAATCAGCACTCTTTGGGATGAACTATAGGAATTCAACATACAGGGGATTTTGAAGCACAAAGAAGTTTGAGAACAACTGAATTGGGTGCTTAATTCATCATTACTCAGGCTCATGATGCCTATCATTGGTCAAGTTATTCTCTCTACTTGGGAAATTCTTTACCAACAATTTCATCTTTCCATCTTATCCATCTTGTAAGGCCCAATTCCAAAGCTACTTCTCCATGAAATCTGACCTGAGCCTTCCAAATGGGTAGGACATCAATTAGTTGAGATTTCTTCTGGTTTTGTGGCATACTTTGTTGGCACATACTTTGTCTACTTCACAGTAATTATTTGGGAAATGTCATCCTCATCACTAGAACTAACCCGTAGACTCTTTGAGGAAACAGAGCATATTTACTTCTCTTTCTTTACCACATAAGTGCCTGTACTCATTATTCACACATATTCTTATATATTGTGAATAACTGAATAAATATTTATCAAGTGGAATTCAAATAATGGCTTCAGACTCCATGAGGAAATGGGATAAAGAAGAAAGAAATTGATCCAGATGCTTATGTAGTTACTTAGAGAAAGAAGACTGGAATTCAAGCCTCAGGACACTCTGGGAGTCTTTGACACTTTTCTTCAATTTCAGGTTCCAGTTTCAAAACCTGAGCCTCTTCAAAAAGCATGTATAAATGAGATGATGCTGAAGACTAAATGCCCTCTAGCAGTAAGCTTTACAGATAAAAATACCTGACACCTAGTTAAATTTTAATTTCAAATAAAAACATTTAGTATAATTATATCTCATATAACATTTGGGGCAATATTCATTGTTTATCTGATATTCAAATTTAACTAGGTCTACTGGGTTGAATCGTGCTCCCTTCTCCTCTGCCAAATTCATGCCACCTAGACCCTGAGAATGTGACCCTTATTTGGAAATGCGTCTTTGCAGATGTAATCAAGTTAAAATGAGGTTATGCTGGGTAAGAGTAGGCCTTAAATTTCATAACTGATGTCTTGATGTCTTTAGAAGAAGAGACATAGACAGACAGATACACAGGATCATATGAAGACAGAGGCAGAGATTAAATTGATATGTCTGTAAACCAAGGTACACAAAGGATTGCTTGCAACCACTAGAAGCTAGAAAAATCAAGGAAGGATCCTTCTGTAGAAACTTTGGAGAGACCACAGCCCTCCTGACACATTGATTTCAAATTTTAAATCTCCAGAACTGTGAGAAAATGAATTCGTGTTATTTTAAGCACTCCATTTGTGGAAGGTTTTAATGGCAACCCTTGAAAATGTACATGCTCGGTGTCCTGTATTTTTATTTGCCAAATCTGTTAACCCTATGGAGGATATCTTCAGTCTCCCAAAAATATGTATTTAGCCATATTACTAGACATCTAATGGTCGTAGAATGTATTGTGACTATAATCTCAATAGACATTTGAATTGATTGTGGGAGGAAATGGCTTTTCGAGAGAATCCAACATTAAACAAAAATCCACTGGTCTCTTGCATTGCCATGTGCATGTAACAAGACTTTTAAAAAATTTCCCTGCTAGTATTTCTCTACTTACTGTGAGAATCATGATGAAAGAATAAGTTTTCACGTGTGATTTCCTGAGTCATGTGCATACAATTCCACGTATGTATGTGAATTTCTATGGACCTGCATATAATTCTCAGGAGGGAGGTCTCCTGCCCACAATTCCCATATGGCTTGATAATTCCTTGCCTGAGAGTCTCACTGCCTGAAATATTCTCCAGATGCTGCAGCTGATATACTTGATAAAATACGGCCAGATGAACTGGAAAGTTTGTGCCTTTGCAGTGACCCTCAACCAACAAAAGATGAGAGCTGGTGAATTCATCAGCTCTCAGTGGTACAATTCAATTACGAGGCATATTTCACAATCTCTCAGATGTCCCCAGTAGGATTGAGTCCCAGTTGCCCACAAAGGTGACCTGTTCATCAACTCACGCTTTAATGCCTTCCCCTGTTTCTCTATCTCACTTCCCCATTCTCTTATGTGTTTCCTGAAGTCACCTAGCCAACAATTTTTGTCTAAAACTTCATTTCAGTGATTTGTTTTTCTTTCTCTCCTGTTACTTTTGGGAGAACACAAACAAGAACAAAGTGAATTTTTAAACCTAAAAAAATTTTTTTTTAACATTTTAAAAACTATGTTTTAAAGTAAATACCATTGAATTGCGTTCCAGAAAGGTTAACTTCACGTGCACTCTTACCAAATGACCTTTACTTTCATTTTTAAACTGAATTAAAGACCTACCCAAACTTCTGAATACTCTGTGACAAAGATAACCCTTAGATGCCTGATAGTTACAAAGCACTTCTGAAGGTAGGTTTGTTATTAACAAATCCATTGGCTTTACTTGTAATGAGTTGTTCAAAATGCCTAACTCAAAAAACAGCTATGTATTTACTCAGTGGTTTTAAAGCTTTGTGTTTCCATTCATATCTGATAAGTATTTTCTTCTCTTTTATTTGACTGGGAATCTGGCACAATTTAAAATGGGGACATTTAGATAAGACTCTTCCACAATCACTATTATATAGCTTAAACTTAATTTTTTTTTCCGTTTGAAATAGCCACAGGATCTATATTAATACATTTTTAATTGACTTTTAAAAGAGATGTACCATCCAGAAATTTAATAGGTGAGAGTACTGTTGATTTTCTTGTCTCTGCCACACTATGTTTCAAGAATTTTACAAATAATATTTTTACCTTATCATATCAAGATATCCATGTGTCTGTGACAATAAAACAGTCAAGGAAAAGGAGGGCTCCTTAGTTTTTAAAAAGTCCTTATAACAATTCTACTCAAATTCATTTAAGCATATAAAAATACTGTAAACAAAAAAGGAAAGCATAGGTATGATTCTGAGAAGCTGTTTCTGTCACACTAGGTATAACATTATCAGAACATACCTCTTCAAGTAACCAAGATGCTTGGAGAAGGGTTATTATAGTTCCATCTATTTTGGGTACTTGCTAATTCTCAAATGATAATTTAAAAAATCAATGACAATTTTCTAAAAGAGATCTTACAAATAAGCTGATTTTTGTTAAGGAATGAATCCTGGAAATAATTTCTTCATTGTTGATCAATAGATTTTTGTAAAATAGCCTGTAAGCACATTGATATGGTATTTACAGCTCATACAGCAAGATCTGTATCATAGATAGATTCCTACCTTGGTTCAACTCCAATAGTCCTAGAGAACTAGAAAAGATGAACTCTTGTGGTACAAATGATTATGACAAGGAAGTAAAGACAGAAACATCTAATATATATCTTCCAAAGCCAACTCAGCCTGGGTAAAGATTACTGAGACAAATACTGAGGAATCACTCCATTACTAATTCAGTAGGACTGATTGAAGTGCTCAAACAAATAACGACATGTTAAGATATAAGAAATTGATAATTCTTGATTACTTATTTCATCCCCCAAAATGTGACTTGCCTTTGTAGACTGCCTTAGGCAAATAAGGCTTGATGGTGATAGGCCAGGTAAGATTTCTTATTTTAAACGTCTTTATTTTAATTGTGGTAAAAACAGTTCTATTAAAAATAATATTATGTGTAAAACTATAGAATATTTACAAAACTCAGAAAATTTCTTCGATAATGGGTCTCCTAAATCACCAAAGGAAATAGGTAAGAAGACCAAGGCTTCTTATCTATTTCCAATGATAAGACAGGGACTGTATAACTTGTTGGATCAAATATCTGGATACATACTCTAGTTTTCATATGTCATTATTATTTCATACAATTTTTGTGCAAACATTAGAAAGTAATATAATTTTCTATACAGCATAGCAAGAATAGCAAGATTTGATGACCATTATCTTTAATAACAACTTAATTTTTTAAATAAAATAATCAACTTTTGGAATATGGTTCATTCTGACAGCATGTCAATAACACAGTACTTTTTGGAATTTTTCTTATTGTATATGCTCTCAAAGATATATGTCAATCTAGATTTTCATGCAGCTAACTATGTAATTTAATATGCTGAAGTGACAAGTTACATTTTAAATTCTTAACTCCTCAATGAGAAGAGATCTAGTAGTTTTTTGTAAAATTCTATTCTGTGGATATTATCATTTTTTGAGTGGTTTGCAACTGGTCCACCATTAAATGGCTTTTGATTGAATGACTGTTTGTCACCAAATGGAAGGCATCACTGGTAAGAAATAGTGCACTGCAATCATTTCCATATATCAGCAGTTTCTGCTCATATATTGTATGTCAATATCTGCTTTATGTTTTGACATTTTCTCCCTTTGCTATCATTGTCCTCAAAGGAAGAAAATTATGGTAGAAATTTTATAACCTTTAGAATGGGATGCTTGGAGTGGCTACTCTCATTTTGGTACTATTTCACCAGAGATTCTTTTTGTTGAATTAATTCGATAATATCTATGTGTTAGCATAGGAAAGTGATACTTTTTTTTTAAACTTAGGTACCCAAACACAACTTCTTTATACTTTAAATAAGTTTTAAATATGTTTTCCTTTATTAAGCCAATGATTAAAATATTTTAGTAAAAGCCTGAAATCTTAATACCCTAGGAGCTTCTATTGTCAATAGTATTAGCAAATGAATGATGCCAAAATTGAAGTATTACTGAATAAATGAGAGTCATTTTACCATCCAGAATATTGCTACCTTAGTAATTATTAACTGTTGATAAGTCTGGGCTACAGATAAAGGTCCACTTAAGTTATGTATTTACTTTAGAATCATCTGCTTAAATAAAAATCATATGGGATATAAATCCCACACATTGATTTTATTGATTGTTTTATAGATGATTTTAAATATAGCCGGGATGGACTCATGTCTAACCAGCTTTTCTAATGTCAATATAGTGATTGGTATGTTTTACTATTTAAGTAGTAAAAAACTTTTTGTAAGGTGATTAGACTTATTTTAAATTTTCCTCTTGCTCCATAAATTGCATTTATTTCTTTCACAATCAGTGTGATATTTGAATGTTGATGAAATAGAATTGGTTTCACATGATAATATCCAGATTCTTATCAAGACTCTTCATGAACCAGTCCTCAGTTTGTTCTAAAGGGCTGTTCTCCTGATCATACCACAGACACTGATACATCAGTATCAAAGGGGCCTTTGTAATAGCTAAAGAAATGGGTTGTGGGGAGGCAAAACTCATCATTAGAGTTTTCAGTGATATCACTATGTGATATATGTCATGCACAAGAATGTATATTGGCCATAATAATTTTAACAATTAATGGGATGAGAAGATACCTGGGAATAGCTTCACTGATTTCAGATATACCCCAAATATTGCTGTGTGTATATATTGTTTTACTATTGAATTCATTGTGAAATCCCAAAGTGATTTAACACAGAGAAGATGAAACTCCTGAACTTCAACTTTAGGTGAAGACTTGAGTTTGTGTGATGCCAGATGGTGTAAACTCTTGTGACAGTTTTTGATTAGTTTATGCTAGGAAACACTGCTATAGGTTCTGGCAGGTAGAGATGGCTTGGGGCTTTCTTTAGGCCATTATAAACATCAGATTTGATGCATTTAAAGGCTACTGTAGGCTTTAATTTTAACAGCATATACAAGGATTTTATAAACATGTTTGCCCTTGAAGAAATCCCCAAAATGTTAATGTTAGAGCAGATGGTGTGACTCTGCAATATAAGAATTAGTGTGCCTATCAAGAAGAAAAATGGTTTCATTTAATTTCAGTCTGATAAAGACTAATGCTGATTAAATGTAAGTTCAACACAGCCACACATCTTGAATTTCTACATAAAAGATTGTTTGGAAAAGGGTTAGTTTGGTATATGTTTTGTTTCCAGGTTCTAAAGTGTATTTCATGTTGATTTTTGGGATACTTTATATTATTTTATTCTATAATAAGAAAGCCTTCCTGTTACAGTTACTCAAAAGTTACACTAATCTCTTATTTCCAGCATAAGAGTAAATTTGAATGGCTAAGCTGAGTTAGTGATAAATTAACTCTGAGAGAAAACCCTCAGAAAATTGTAGGACTTTAGTGTTCCTTGGGATGACCTTTGATACTTCATCTGCTCCATCTCAGCCAGGTCTTTGCTGTCACTGACTATTATCCTCCCAAGACTACCTTCTCCCCACCTTGGACCATTATTTAAGGAGGAAGTTGCATCTAATACAAATTTTTCTCTTTGGGGGTAAAACATGGAATCTGGTTGCTAAGAGAGATATGATGGTACTGGTTGTTTCTGAGGACTGTGTAGAAGATAGTGCTGGAAACTTTCTTACCTTTCTCATGGCCTGAAACCTTAAAGGATAATTTCTAGGAAGGCAGGAGCACTCACTGCTTCTGGTGCTTGTCAAAGGTCATTGCTTCCTCCTGGTGCTCCAGAAAGAGAATACACCAAGCCTTGGGAAATTCCTATACAAGGGAAGGGCCTGAAGCTGGAGCTTCATTAGCTTCTTGGTGAACCAGCCTCTAGTTGTGTAGGTCAGACTACAGTTCCTTAAATTCTTTCTACCTAAGGTTAGAATAAGTCCTGGTGGCTCTAAGGAGCCCAAGCTAGCAGTTGGGAGAGTCAAAAACGTCCACTTGAGGAAAATGAGGACTAGTGGTGACAGTGGAAACCAAATAAGTCTAATAAAAAAGTCATTGTTTATCTTCTGCTTTAGCCCCCAGAATTTTGTCATTGACAGCTCTCTGGCTGATCATTGCCATATTTTTTATATTTACTCAGTTTTACATACTTCTCATTTCCAAATTCTGAAATACACACAGGAATCCCAGATCAAAACACCACTTTCACTCTGTGAAATAGTTTGGGGAGTTAACCTTGGGCTTGAAATTGAAATACATCCTGCTTCCTTTGCCATGAATTCATTCATTCACCCAGTCATAGATATGGATGCTAGATAATGCAGATCTTCCCTCCTAACCCTGCATAGGTTACTTCTAGTGTGGAGGACAGAATTCCAAGGAGAGATGCAAGTAAACTGAGCTTTTACAGTTTTGTGCTCTATGAATCAGTTTTAAAAATTGAGATATATATATATACACACTATATATTACACATATATTTAGTATATATTTATGGGACATGTGATATTTTTAATAAAATAATTAAATCAGGGTATTTGGGATAACCACTACCTCAAACATTCACCATTTCTTTGCATTGTGAACATTTTGAATCTTCTCATCTAGCTATTTTGAAATATACAGTAAATTATTACAAAATCTAGTCACCCTACCATGTTATTATACAGTAAAACTTATTCTTTCTATCTAACTTTATGTTTGTACCCATTACCAACCTCTCTTCATCTTCCCCCAATCTTTCTAGCTTCTAGTAACCATTAATCTACTCTCTACTTCCATGAGATCAACCATTTTACCTCTCACATATGAGTGAGAAAATGCAATGTTTGTGTTTCTGTGTCTGGTTTATTTCGTTTAACATAATAACCTGCAGTTTCACCCATGTTGCTGCAAATGACCGGATTTCATTCATTTTTATGGCTGAATAGTTTTCCACTGATTATATAGGTCACATTTCCTTTATCAATTCATTTGTTGATGCATACTTCGGTTAATTCCTTATTTTGGGTATTGTGAATAGTGCTGCAATAAACATGAGACATTTTGGAGTTCTCCCATGGGAGAACATGGGAGAACCACCAAAATGGTGGTGGAGAAGCAAGCTGACTTTATTATTCACCACAGAAAACCAAAAACAAACACGCATTGCCAGGGAATTTATGGAACTACAAGATTGTAGGGAACTACAATTGGTCCTGTCTCAATCTCAATAGAAGCAGGAAGAGTACATAGATGGAGAAATGTCACTAAGGATAGCCAGAGACAAAGAGGGGAGGCAGGATGAACATCTCTAACCCTGAAATCTCTCCTCTGTAACTCTGTCAAAAAGACGAAAAATCAGAGTGGCTGTTCAGCAACAGAATGTGTTGAAAGGTTTGTTTCACAGATTTCCTGGGCACAAGTTACTAGACAATCTTCCCACACTACCAGGTCAGCCCCTTTGGAACCACCCCCATTCAGGACATGTGATACTTTGATTGCTTACTAGAACTGAGGCAAATCTGGGTTTAAGGTGCCATCTAATGCCAAAATTAGGCAATAACCTAGTGGGGAAAAAAGAAAACACAACCAACAGGCAAATTACAGAGAATCTCTGAGCAAACCTAAGCAATAAAAGCCAAAACAAGCCAGGCAGAGAAGACAGGAATAAACAATAAATACTTCAATGAAATGACGTAGGTGTACAGCCACAAAAACGAACAGCAAGCAGGAAACCGTGACCTCCTCAAAGGGTCAGAGCAAGGATTCAGTGAGTGACTCTAAAAAAATGGTGACATGTGAATTCTCTGACCAAGAATCCAAAAAAGCAGTTTAAAGTAAATTCTGTGACCCCTGAGATAACACAGAAAAGTAATTCAAACATATTCCGGAGAAATATAACAAAGAGATTAAAATAATTTTAAAAATCAAAGAAAAATCTTAAAGCTGAGAAATACATTTGCTGAACTAAAAAATTTGATAGTGACTCTTAACAGCAGAATAGATCAGGCAGAGAAAAGAATCAGTGATCTTGAAAACAGGCTATTTGAAAATGCATAGTCAGAGAGAAAAGGAAAAAAGAATGAAAAGGAATGAATATTACCTATAAGATATAGAAAATAACTTCAAAAGTGCAAATCTAAAAATTATTGGTGTCCAAAAAGGAGCTGAACAAGAGGAAGGGATATGATTAAAGAGAACATCCTAAAAGCAATAAGAGAAAACAAGCAAATGACATATACACGAACTCAAATTCATACAGACTTTTCAACAGAAACTACACAGGCCAGGAGGGATTAGAAGGACATTTTCAAAGTCCTGAAAGAGAAAAATTCTTTTATTCAAGAATACTATACCCAGCAAAAGCCTCATTGAAACATGAAAAAGAGAAATAAAGTCTTTCCTAGATCAAACAATAGTTGAGAGAATTTACTACCACCAGATGTCTTATAAGAAATGCTCAAGGGGGGCTTTTCAATCTGAAAGAAGTAAATAACAATGTGAAAACAAATAAACAATGTGAAAATAAAACATTTGAAAATATAAAACTCACTGGGAAAATTAAGCTACACAGATAAACTCAGAACATTCTAGTACTGTAAATATATGCAATGCACTCATAACTGAAAGTATGAAGCCCAACAGATAAACCTATCAAAAACAATAATACCTACAGTAATCTGTCAGGAGACAAGCAACATAAAAATATGTAAGTTGATAAAAGATAAAACCAAACTATGCGGAGATCAAGATAAAATGAAGAGATTTTTATTATTATTTTTTTTGTTTCTATTTTTTTGTTAGATAAGCTGATATTTAATTAAAATAACTTGCTATATATATGACTTTTGTAAACTTCATGATAATCACACTGCAAAAACCAGTAATACATTCACTAAAATGAAAAGGAGCAAGTAAAGTGTACTGCTAGAGGAAATCACTCTTGAGGAGAGAAAAATGAGGACCTTCACAACAAGATCACAAGATCTCTTACTAATACTTCTGTATTAGTCTGTTTTCACACTGCTGATAAAGACATACCAGAGACTAGGCAGAAGAAAGAGATTGAATTGGACTCATAGTTCCACATGGCTGGGGAGGCTTCACAATCATGGTGGAAGCCAAGGAGGAGCAAATCACATCTTATGTGGATGGGGGCAGGCAAAGATAGAGCTTGTGCAGAGAAACTCCCATTTTTAAAACTATCAGATCTCGTGAGACTCATTAACTATCAGGAGAACAGGAGAACGGCACCAGAAAGAAACACTCTCATAATTCAGTCACCTCCAACTGGGTTCCTCCCCCAACATGTGGGAATTGTAGGAGTTACAATTCAAGATGAGATTTGGGTGGGGACACAGCCAAACCATATCAATTCCTGAGATTCTGGAAGATCCAGAAATGTGGCAATGGAGAAAGATGATTCCATCCAGAATGGTGAAGCTCATGGAGACTCTTAATTTATAAATTTGCTGCTGCCTCCACAGTTAGCCATACACATTGCCTGTGACCTGGTCAGCAGAGACAGATTGTTTCTCTTGATTCTTCAGAGACTGGATGTGACAAAACCTGTTTGAGGTTTCACCAATTCTTACTTCTAGGGTGGATGCTCCTAGATGTCTAGAATGGGGTTTCTACTTTAGTAACTTGGTTGAAATAGAAAAAGGGTGGTAGGTCTCTACAAGTCTCTTGCCCTTTCAGGATGGAACCAGCAGAGTCTATATGCCGCTTGGTGGTCACTGCCTCCAGGACAATGCTGGGAGCTGTCCTAAAGCTTTCAGGCCAGGACTGAGCCATGCCTTAGTGAAGATAAGCATAGATCCTAATTTCTGTACCTGGTTTAGGAGCCCCAGTACTCTTTTTGTGCCAAGATATTCCAAAGTTCACCTCAAAGACTGTTCAACTCACTGGCATCCTCTTAACAGCACTCTGTGCCCCAACCTCAACTCCTTTTGGTGTGAATTTCAGTGAATGGTCCTGCAGCAGAGGAGTGATAACAGCCGACTGAGTTGATAATCTCATGATCACACCAAATTTCTAGTAATCAAAACATGTACATAAGTTTTAGTTCCTAAGAGAAATGTTATATTTTATCTTATTTCATCTTCACAATTCCATAAGAGATTATTTTATTGATGATGAAATTATGGTTTCACTTTGTCAAAGTTTTTAAAATTGCAAATGATGTAACTGTAGTTGAACAAAACTTATTTTATGATTCCAAAGACCATAATCTTTCCTCCGTACTATCTAGACATTATGCATATAATGTCCAAAACTTACACATGTACATGACATGACAGTATTTATGAATAAGGATGTAATTTCAGCATTATTTTAAAAAGGAAAATAGAAAACTAAATGTCTATCAATAACACATTTCTAAATAAAATACATATGTCCATGTGATTCTATGACATTATGAAAAAGTAGGGTAGCTCTACCTGGACCCTAACAGAAGAGTGTTTAGTGAAAAAGGAAGTTTCAAATAACTAAGTAAAATATGAAAAATCTGTTAAAATTGTCTATCTGCTGCAATGGTGGATATGTCATTATATATTTATCCAAAAACCCATTGAGTGTAAAGCATTAAGAGTGAACATAGTGTAAACTATGGATTTTGGGTGATAATAATACATCAGTGCAGTTTCACGGCTCATAATAAATGTATCACTCTGGTGTGGGATGTTGATTGTGGCATAGGCTATTCCACTGGGGTGGCGTTATATGGAAAGTCTGTATGTTCCTCTAAATTTTGCTGTGAACATAAATCTGTTCTAAAATAAAAGTCTATTTAAAAAAATGTATATGTCTGTATGAAGTAGACAATATTCTGAAAAAAAATTGTACCAAACTATTGATAGTTATTACTCTAGGATGTGGAATTCATGAGACTCAGGGGTGTGTGTGTGTGTGTGTGTGTGTGTGTGTGTGTGTACGCATGATTGTGTGTGTGTCTAGCATTCACTTAAGCATTCTTCAAATTATTTTTGAAACTTCTGAGAATCACCACACACTTGTCCTGGGCTTGCTGACATCCATCACAACTTGAAAGACACATATTGTCATATTACCTGGAGCGAGTATAAGAAAGAGTCTCCAGATGCCAATATGAAGAGAGATTTTCTAAAGAGAGTATATTGTATTCAGATAACAGGGAACTGTTTTCTTCTCCAATATTTGAAGGCTTTGTATGACTTTCAGTCTTCCAGAGTCATTTAATCTGAGGATATAGAGGGCAGGGACTTTGCCCTGTTATGTTAAATTTTTGGCAATTTAGCATAATTTGCATTTCAGGTGATGCTCTAGACCAAACTTATTTCTGAGAAAGAGGCATTCTCAAATATTTTATGAATTCCCAAATTGTAGGAATTTTCCAAGTTCACTCCCACGTCTATACATCTCTCAATCCCGAAATGCAACAACTCACCTTCACAAGATAGACAAAGTATGAAAATCTCCTGTAGCTTTTGTCCAGAAGATTCTTATTGTGTCTCTTAAAATCTCAGGGTTTTCCCAATAACTTCTTTTAAGGCTTTTTGCCAAAAAGCCCCAGGTTTGTTGTAATATGCCAGATCAGAAGAAACCTACACCCTTTACCTTTTCCACCACAGCTTTGTTTACATGGGACACTCTCACCTAGGACAAGGTCAAGAATCAGACTTGCTTATTCAGGTATTTTAACTAAAACAACTGGTGGTAAATGAATAAAGGAAAGTTACTACGTAAGCAAATGACAAATCAAAGTCATCAGGTCTTCAGAGTCAGCAAAAGAAAAAGGAAATAAGTTTGTTTGTGATCTTAATACCTCTTATCATAAATATTAGATGTGTGTCTCTCTCAGTACCATGGTGATAAATACTTTAAATTACATTGTAGATTTTTTTCTTATGCTGATCACAAACTGATCACATTTATAATATTTATTTATCCTTTAAGATTTATTTTAGACATCATAGCCTATCAGAAAATTTCAATTCCCCTTTTAAAGTGTTGTAAATGTTTCCCTTGGACATAATTACATTACAGAATTTTCACATCATTTTACACAATCGGAGTGTCATCTTCTCCCACTGATTGGTGAGATTCTTTAAAAATACATATTTTGTATCTATCTTTTATCTGAAGATATTACTAAAGGATCAGAAGCAGTAGATACTCAATGAATGTTTTGATAATTGAAACTATGAATGAATGAATAAACAAAATCTTCCCTGAACACCAATACTATGTTAAAAAATTACTTGGTTTCTTTCCCCACGTTTTCCTTCCAAATAATTGTTTTTATGGTAATTCCACTGATCACACAGAGTTTAACTACATTGGCTTTAATCTGAGTAAGATTTTTTCTCTATTGTGATTTATTTCTTATAATCCCAAGTTATCCTGTTCATCTTTAATGTAGACTTTGGAAAATATGTAATTCTGGAAATTCTTAGGATTCCAGAGTTTGCTATTTCAAGCTATTGTACCAATTAATATAACAACAGAATGCATTGTAAATATTAATTTGTTTTCTCTGGTAAGTTTCTGTTGTGTGATTCAATTCAAAAAATGAAAATCGTAAACCATTTGTAAATTTTCATAAATATTGATTAAGCAAAAGGTGGGCAGTTTTATGTCTAACACCAACATTCATTTTGTATCCCGTGCCACCTTGGATAGTAATATTCTTAAGTGTATGTTTTCCACGAGTAGTCTGCTTCAGACATGTTATTTGTTGGGTTCATTTCAATTTATTATTCAAATGCTAATTGCAGCTGCCGCATTTTGCATGACTTACAGCTAATGTTCCACATAATGTTTGCTTTCATTTTACTAAGCTACAGCACAAGGGAATTTAGTATGACAATGGAAGGTGCTGTCACTCCTAGTAATAAGAAATATGTTGTTTGATTCCAGCTTCACTGAAAACCTTCAATGTCAGTCACAAATTACCACTTCTCTACTTGCCAGGATTATTCCAGCTTTGCTCTGATGCACAGGCTATTATCTAGCATTAGCAGAATTGGCTCTGAGCACTCCACATGGGCCACCAATATCCCATGAGCTACTCTTTCTGGGGTAGGGTGAAGGGAGAAGATTTTGCATAGTAAAATTCTCACATAGAACCACCAGTCTGTGATTTTGCTACTTCTTGTCAAAGATGGATTTCTAACTATTACCGCTATTCTGCTAGATGTGTACTTGTTACTTTTGCCATTTCACTTGGCAAACAAGAATTCTTCATTTTAATAAGGCTGGTATCTTATATAGTATAATGATAGGAGAGGGGAAATTAAACAAAACCAAACAAAATAAAGCTGATCAGCTTGGGTCTATAGTAGCAAACCTCCTCTATTTTAGAATTCTTTACTCTGCAAAATAAACGGTAAAAGCCCCCAAAGCCAAATACTTCAGAGATGTCACTTTCTGCTGTATAGAAACGTAGTATTCTTGTTACAGGTGATACTTCATCCTCATCTTGGAAATAAAAGCACATTTTAAAGTTGAATAGGTAAAATTTAAAATGAGAAAAATATGACATACATTTTAATAACTGCAACAAAAATCAGCAAAATATGACAAGCTACAGAAGCTTTGTGACTATGGCAACCTATTCGAAGTGACTTCATCCCTCTATCTGTATCAGCAACATATCTGAACATGAGTATTTCTTTTTAACTCTTCAGTTCAAACTTCTTTGCTCATTTTATTGATTTTGTTGGTTGCAGAAACCCTTTACGTATATATTTGACTGTTATAATGTAAATTTACTGAGGTCTGCCATTTATTTTGAGCCTGTGCTTCTCTTTGTAATGTCGTTCTGAAGCAAAGGAATTAAGCAATGTAGTTGCAGCTACTTAATAGAAGTATTATGGGAGTAAAACCAAGGGGATCCAAAATGAAATAAGGAGCACAAAAGTTAAGCATTATCTCAGAAAGACTTCTTTCAGATCTGCCTCTTAAAATTATTACTCCTTGTTTATTACTGTTATTTCCATGAGAAATTAGCTCCTTCCTTCCTTCCTTCCTTCCTTCCTTCCTTCCTTCCTTCCTTCCTTCCTTCCTTCCTTCCTTCCTTCCTCCCTCCCTCCCTCCCTCCCTCCCTTCCCACAAATATTTGAGTTCATAGCACTATGGCAGCCAGTATGTTAGCTGCTTATGAACAACTCATGGTCCCTAGTTTCATTTTGTTTAGTTGTCTATGTACAAAGGGCATGGATAGACCATGCTTCAAATGGATATAAAATTGGAAACCCTCTTTTGAAATAATCAGTAATATGCAAGAAAAATTGAAATTAAAACAAAATACTCTTTTACTCGTATATTAAGTTAAAATATTATATATACCATTTTTATCTACCAGTAAATATAAGATATAAAAAATTGTTAAAATTTCAATTGTGAGCAGAAACGTAAGCAAAAATCTTTCTGGAAAAACATGAATAGTATTTATGAAGGAAAATAAAGTATTTATCCACTTTGCTATAATGCTGCATATTGAAATTTACCCCAAGAGAAAAAAAAAAATTTTTGACTGAACATTAAGATGTTCAATGGAGTTTTGTTTATAATGCTAACAAAATTAATATAGCCCAAATGTCTACCAATGAGGAAAGGTTAAGCCAATTATATCTTAACTACCTACGTTAATGTACAGATGGAAAATGGTCATTATGAATATGTTTCTATTGAAAATACTTACTTGTAGGTGGAAAAACAGCGTGTGTTGAATTCAGTCATAGAATTATTACATATATAGGCAGTACATGGAAAAATGAAAAAATGTAACATTCTGAAATGGCAAGGTTGTGAATGATATTAAAGAATGCTATAACTGCAGTTTCAATGTTTTTATATGCTATCAAAAAGCTGAAAAATAGTATACTTTTTACAATAATAATGGGACTTAAGTATTCAGCAAGCAAAGTAATATAACCTCTTTTCTATTTTTCTTTTTATTTAAGGTAAATTTACCTATAGAAAAATCCACAATTTTTATTTTGTAATTATAAAAGTGTTGAAAAAGTGTAAATTTATGTAACTGGAACCACAATCAAGATATAGAACGAAATATCACAAAAGTTGCATTCCTATTCCTCCAAATTTTACTGTGCCTCTAATAATCAATCACTGCCCCCATACTCAGCTTTGGTTTTTATTGATCTATAGTTTTACTTTTGAAAGGATGTTATGTAAGTGGAATTATATACATAGCTTCTTGGGTCTGGCTTCTTTCACTCAGCATAATATATTTCAGATTTTAAAATGCTGTTGCATATATTAGTATTTTTTTCTCTTTATTGCTAATTGTTTTTTCATTGTATAGATGTACCACATTATTTTAATTCATTCTACAGTGGAGAAATATTTAGGTTTGCTCCAGTTTAGAATGATTACAACCCACGTTTCTATGTATACATTAATGTATAGGGTATTTGTTCTGCATTTTAATTGAGATAAATTTAGATTCACAGACATTTGTAAGAAATAATACAGAGAGATCATGTATACAATTTACCTAGTGTCCCCTAATCGTAACATTTTATGAAACTACAGTATAATACCACAAACAGCATTGTTGACAATAATGTTGATGATATTGACAATAATTTGGGTTCTTATATCAATTCTTCATTTTGGCGGGCAGTCAGCCTGTTTAGGTGTAGCATGCATATTCTGGCCTACTTTTGTGGGCTGTATTACCAAATTTAAATTGCCTGGTTATTCTGTTCTGCTTGGTTTACCTGTTGACACAGTGGCTCCCACTGGTTCCTGCTGGTACTGCTTTTGGAGGTGGAAGGACCTTCCCAGGCTAGGACACTGGGTGTCTCTAGGGAGCAGAGAAAGATCTCAGGCCTGTTGGAATTATGAGGACTCCGGACCTGGCTGCTTAATGTAACTGGTTTCCTGTTGACTAGTCCTTCAGCCCATCCATTATATATAGGTTTTTGTGTGAAAATAGGTTTTCATTTCACTTGGGTAAATACTAAAGAGTAAGACTTTTGGGTCATAGGATGAGGGCATATTTAACATTATAAAAAATTGCCAAGGCCGAGCAGGGTGGCTTGGGCAGATCGCTTGAAGTTAGGAGTTCGACACCAGCCTGGCTAACATGGTGCAACCCTGTATCTACTAAAAATACAAAAATTAGCTGGGCGTGGTGGTGGCCGCCTGTAATCCCAACTATTCAGGAGGCTGAGGCAGGAGAATTGCTTGAACCCAGGAAGCGGAGACTGCAGTGAGCAAAGTACCTGGCCTGGGCAATAGAAGGAGACCATGTCTCAATAAAAAGAACTACCAAAATGTTTTGCCAAATGGTGTACAGTTTTATATTCCTTCCAGAATTATATGAGCATTCTAGTGACTCTGCGTTCTCACCAGCACTTCATATCCAGTTTAGTCTCACCATTAAAATAAAAGTGTAGTGCTATTTCACTTTGGATTTAATTGCATTTTCTTACTTACTAATTATATTGAGCATCATTTAAGTGTTTGCATTCTTACATATTCTTTGGTAAATTATCTATTAAAATATATATTTTTTTATTATTGGCTTCGGAGTTTTTAATATATTTTGGATACAAGTTTTTTTGTAGGTTATGTAGTTTGAAATGTGTTCTTTATTCTATGGCTTCTCTTTTTATTGTTTATCCTTGTCTTTTAAAGAGCCAGTGTCTTAAATGTTGATGATGTCCAGTTTATCAATCAGTTTTTTAATGCATCATGTCTATAATCCATTTTTATTTAATTTTGATATAAGGTAAAGTGTGTCAATTTAAAATGATCAAAAGGCTCAGAATCCAGTTAAAACAGTTTATTTAAGTGCAAAGTATGAAGGTGGCCATCAGGGATCAGAGCTACACCAAAGAATGGTGATAGGTGCTCGCGGTGTGGGAAAAGATGAAAACAATTTGCATGGGCAAAAATGGAAGTGCTGATTAGAATTACATTTCCCATACAAAGGCTAACATGCATACATAGGATTTGATTGACTACTACTGATTATACTTTAAGGAGTTGTTTAGCTTATAAAGAGGTAACTATCACAAGGGTCTCTATCTCTACCATTTGACCTGGGTTTGAATAAAGAATAGGGAGCCTGTATAGTGCAAAACATCTCAACACAAAGGTCAAGAAGCAACAGTCGTGCACCGAAGGAAAACGGCCATGTTATGTGAATCAGTTTTCAAGGCTTAACTTTTTCTCTTGGCATAATAAATTTGAAAAATTCTGAAATTTTATTTTCTTTTTACAAATGCATAATTAAAAGTTATTTATGTTTCTCCTGTGGGTATTCAATTTGTTTTTAGTACCATTTGTTGAAAAGACAATCCCTTTTCAATGAATTTCTTCACGTGTTTATTGATAATCAATTAAACATATTTGTGTAGGTCTATTTCTGAACTTGTCATTCATTTTCATTGGTCTATAGATGGATCCTTTTTACAACACAGAATTGTCTTTACTGTAGATTAAAAATAAGTCTAAGAATCAGTTTGCATGATTCCTCGGACTTTTCCTTTTTTGTTAGGAACAGATCCCTAAATCTGGCCATAAACGGGCCCCCAAATCTGGTCATAAAAAAAATCTCTGCAGCACTGTGACATAGTCACGATGACTATGATGCCCATGCTGAAGGTTGTTGGTTTACCAGAATGAGGGCAAGGAACATCTGGCCCACCCAGGGCGGAAAAACACTTAAGGCATTCCTGAACCACAAACAATAGCATGAGTGATCTGTGCCTTAAGGACATGTTCCTGCTTCAGATGACAAGTCAGAGCCCACCCCTTGGTTTCCCATTTTAGCTAAATTATAATCTACAGAAACCATGCTTATCACTGGCTTGCTGTCAGTAAATATGTGGGTAAAACTCTGTACGTGGCTCTCAGCTCTGAAGGCTGTCAGCCCCCTGATTCCCACTCCTCACTCTATATTTCTGTGTGTGTGTCTTTAATTCCTCTAGCACTGCTGGGTTAAGGTCTTCATGTCTGAGCTGGTTTCAGCAAGTGGTGCCCATACATGGAGCTCGAACCCAGGTTGAAGGGTCACCAGAGCAATGGTTGGAGAAGGTGGAACTATGCTGGAGGACACCTGAGTACTCTTAAGAAATCCCCGCGGTGAGTAAGAAGGAGAGCCTGGGAACTTCAGGGTAACAGTGGGACAAGTGTGGGCTCTGGTTGGTTCCACCTTGGAACATTTTCACACTGATATGAGGGGGAAGAAGAGTACAACAAAGTAATAGAAAAGGTGAGAGAGCAGGTTTGTTTGCCAGCTAAAACTGAAGCGGCAAAGGAGGGAGAGGTTTATCCCTACCCTTCTGCACTCCATCATTATTTTGAAGAAAAAAAGTGGCTTACCCTCCAGATCTTTCTTTTCCAGAGAACATTGGGTGAAAAGTAGTGGCCCCAGTGACTGTTCGGGCAATGCCTAGAGTGACTGCCTTCAGTTCTATTGAGGCGGGAAATCAGCAAGCTAGATGAGAGGGTGATACAGAGGCTTGGCAGTTCCCTGTTAGGATACACCCCCCAGATCAACAGGGAAATAATACAGCTACATTTGAGCCTTTTCCTTTTAAATTACTCAAAGAATTTAAACAAGGTATTAATCTATATGGACCAGGTTCTCCTTTTGTAATGGGACTGTTAAAAAATGTTGCTGTTTCCAGCTGGATGATTCCTAGTGACTGGGATGCTCTTACTCAAGCTTGCCTGACTCCTGCTCACTTCTAACAATTTAAAATTTGGTGGGCAGATGAAGCTTCCATTCAGGCTGCTTGCAACGCCCAGGCCCAACCTCAAATTAATATAACTGCAGACCAACTTTTGGGTATTGGCAGCTGGGCTGATTTAGATGCAAAAGTGGTCATGCAGGGTGATGCCATAGAACAGCTTAGAGGAGTGTGCATTAGAGCTTAGGACAAAATCGCTTCAGGAGGAGTGCAATACCCTTCCTTTAGTGCTGTAAAGCAGGGGCCAAAAGAACCGTATGCAGATTTTATAGCTTGGTTACAGGAGTCTCTTAAAAAGGTGATTGCAGACTCAGCTGCTCAGGATACGGTGTTGCAGTTACTAGCTTTTGACAATGCTAATCCCGAGTGCCAGACTGCTTTGCCACTTTTTAGGGGGAAAGGGCATTTAGTTGATTATATCAAGGCCTGTGATGGTATTGGAGGTAATCTGCATAATGCTACTTTGTTGGCACAAGCCATGGCAGGACTGAAAGTGGGTAAAGGAAATACTCCATTTCCAGGAGCTTGTTTTAACTGTGGGAAGCATGGTCATACTAAAAAAGAATGTAAAACAAATCAGCAAGTCAGGCTGTCAGGTGTTGGGGGAAAGAAAACTACTGAGCCTGGAATATGTCCAAAATGCAAAAAAGGAAAACATTGAGCTAATCAGTGTCACTCTAAGTTTGATAAAGATGGGAACCTAATTTCGGGAAATGCCATGAGGGACCCGCCCCGGGCTTGTCTCCTGCCACAGCCAGTAGTGCCACAGTAGATTTATGCTGCACAAAAGCTGTGAGCCTTCTGCCTGGGGAACCCCCACAGAAAGTGCCAACAGGAGTCTGTGGACCCTTTCCAGCAGGGACAGTAGGATTAATTCTAGGTAAGTCTAGTTTAAATTTAAAAGGAGTGCAAGTACATACAGGAGTCATTGATTCAGATTATAATGGGGAAATTCAAATTGTTATATCTACTTCTGTCCCCTGGAAAGCAGAGCCAGGAGAGCGTATAGCACAGCTTCTGATTATGCCATATGTGGAAATGGGAAAAAGTGAAACTGAACAGGAGGATTTGGCAAATAAGGCAAAGCAGCTTATTGGGTGAATCAAATTACTGATAAACGTCCTACCTGTGAAATAACTATTAAGGGAAAGAAATTTAAAGGTTTGGAAGATACAGGAGCAAACATTTCAATAATTTCTCTACAGCACTGGCCATCTGCATGGTCAATTCAACCTACTCAACTTAACATAGTTGGAGTTGGTAAAGCCCCTGAAGTATATCAAAGTAGTTATATTTTGCATTGTGAAGGGCCCAATGGACAACCTGGGACTATTCAACAAATTGTAACTTCTGCACCTATAAATTTATGGGGGAGAGATTTATTACAAAAATGGAGAGCACAAGTTCTAATTCCAGAGCAATTATACAGCCCTCAAAGTCAACATATGATGCCTGAAATGGGGTATGTCCCTGGTTCGGGACTAGAAAAAAATTTGCAAGATTTGAAGGAACCGCTTCAAGTGGAAAGACAAAGTTCCTGCCAAGGTTTAGGATATCATTTTTGATGGTGACCATTGTTAAGCCTCCAGAACCTATACCTTTAAAATGCTTAACAGATAAGCCAATTTGGATGGAAAAATAGCCACTAAGTAAAGAGAAACCGGAGGCTTTAGAGGACTTAGTTACCGAACCATTAGAAAAAGGACACACAGCTCCAACATATTCCCCCTGGAATTCTCCAGTCTTTGTTATTAAGAAAAAATCAGGTAAATGGAGAATGTTGACAGATCTTACAACCATTAATTCAGTTATACAACCGATGGGTGCATTTCAGCCAGGATTGCCTCCTTCTGCTATGATTCCAAAAAATTGGCCTTTAATAGTCATAGATTTAAAAGACTGTTTCTTTACTATCCCCTTAGCTGAGCAAGACTGTGAAGCGTTTTCATTTACAATTCCCGCAGTAAACAACCTACAGCCTGCTAAGCGTTTTCACTGGTAAGTGTTGCCACAAGGCATGTTAAACCGTCCAACAATTTGCCAGACCTATGTAGGGCAAGCAATTGAACCTGCTTGTAAAAATTTTTCTTACGTTATTCATTATATGGAAGATATACTTTGTGCTGCCCTCACTTGAGAAATATTACTCCAATGTTATGATCACTTGCAAAATTTGATTTCTTGCACCAGTTTAATTATACCTCCTGACAAAATTCAGACTATTACTCCTTTCTTCTATTAGGGACTTTAGTAAAAGACACTACAGTAGTGCCACAGAAAGTAACCATACGTAGGGATCAACTGAAAACATTAGATGACTTTCAAAAATTACTAGGGGACATTAATTGGATACAACCTGCTCTAGGCATTCCTACTTATGCCACGAGTGATCTATTTTCTTTCCTTAGAGGAGATCCTAGTCTCACTAGCCCTCAGCAATTAACAGAGGAGACTGAGGCAGAGTTACAACTAATTGAGAAACAAGTGCATTAGACTCTAATAAATAGAATGGATCCAGAGAAGACTCTAGATTTGCTCATTTCTTCAACTCAGCATTCACCTACTGGTGTTATTGTTCAAGAGCAAGATCTTGCAGAGCGGTTTTTCCTTCCACATACTAATTCACAGACTTTCAGTCCTTATTTGAATCAAATTGCTACTGTGACTGGAAATGGGAAAACTCAGATTGTTAAATTACATGGATATGATCCTGGAAAAATTATTGTCCCTCTCATGAAGGCAAAAATACAGTAAGCCTTTATAAATAGTCTTACTTGGTAAACCCATTTAGCTGCCTTTGTGGGTATTCTTGATAATCATTTTCCTAAAATGAAACTGTTTCAATTTTTGAAATTAACTAGTTGGATTCTCCCTAAAATAACTAAATTTAAACTAATTGAAGGTGCTGAAAATGTCTTCACAGATGGGTCTAGTAATGGTAAAGCCCCATTCTTATTTTGGCTCAAAAGGTAAAGTTTTCCAGATGCCCTATACTTCAGCTCAAAAAGCGGAGCTTGTAGCTGTAATTGAAGTGTTGACTGCTTCTGATATGCCTATTAATGTGATTTCTGATTCTTCATATGTGGTTCATTCCACACAATTAATTGAAAATGCTCAGTTAAAATTTCATACAGATGAATGACTGATGACTTTATTTACCCAATTGCAAACAGCAGTTAGGAATAGAATGCACCCTTTTTACATCATTCACGTTAGGGCTCATACACCTCTTCCAGGACCTTTGACTGCAGGGAATCAAATGGCTGATCGATCGTCTAGTTGCTACTGCAATATCTAATGCTAGACACTTTTACAGTTTAACCCGTGTTAACGCCACTGGTCTCAAACGCAAATACAGCATTACCTGAAAAAAAGT
Source organism: Mandrillus leucophaeus (assembly GCF_000951045.1). NCBI lineage: Eukaryota > Metazoa > Chordata > Mammalia > Primates > Cercopithecidae > Mandrillus > Mandrillus leucophaeus. Next base: position 757,159 of record NW_012106042.1, on the reverse strand, counting down.
TAAAGTTGTTATCCAGCGATGCTCAACTTGCCAAATGGTGTATTCCTCATCTTTTAGAGGAGGAGTTAATCCTTGAGGATTGGAGTCTAATTCTCTTTGGCAAATGGATGTCATCCATGTTCCCTCATTTGGCAGGCTAGCTTATGTACATGTATGTGTGGACACCTTTCTCACTTTGTCTGGGCTACATGCCAATCAGGACAGTTACTTCTGCCTGTTAAATTTCACCTTTTGCAGCATTTTGAGGTGATGGGCATTCCAGCTTCTATTAAAACGGACAGTGCCCCAGGCTGTACTAACTAAGCTGTAGCTACATTTTTCTCTATATGGAATATTAAACACATTACTGATATCCCATAAAATTCTCAAGGACAAGCTTTAGTGGAAAAATGAATCTCTCCCTGGAACAGCAGTTGCAAAAGCAAAAGGGGGGAAATGGGGACTAAGGAACACCACATATGCAATTGAATCTAGCATTATTGACTTTAAATTTTTTGAGCCTGCCTAAAGCCAGATGCTATCATCAGTTGAACAGCATCTACAGAAGCCAGCTGCAAAGAAAGAAACAGAACAACTGATTAGGTGGGGATATCTGATAACAAAAAATTGGGAAATAGGTAAAATAATAACTTGGGGTAGAGGTTATGCTTGTGTTTCTCCAGGACCTTATCAGCAGCCAATCTGGGTGCCATTGAGACACCTGAAACCTTATCATGAGCCAGATGCTGAAGAAGAGATTCTGGGAGGAACCTGAGTACCTGCTGGTTGCAGCCATGTCAAGACTGATGCTGAAGAGGACCCCAATTGCCACGAGCAACAGCCGTCGAACACAGCCACCTACCTGCGGATAGATCAAGAAGCTGTCAGAGATGGCAGAAGAAAACCTGAGGAAACTAGGACAACCAGTCACAATGAGTAATTTAATGATAGCTATGATAGCGGTGATCACCATTGCCATGAGTATTCCTTCAGCAAGGGCTGACACAGAGAACAATTATACTTGTTGGGCATATTTACCTTTTCCACCCTTACGGCCTGTAACTTGGCTGGAACCCCCAGTGGAGGTATATACTAATGATAGCTTTTGAATGCTTGGTCTTACAGATGATAGAGGTCCATCTCACCCACATAAGGAAGGAACTGTTATGACTATTTCTTTAGGATTTGAGCATCCACCTATCTGTTTAGGAAAGACCACTAGTTGCCTACCACCTTATTATCAATCTTGACTGGCAATAGTGCCTGGATGTAATCACTCTATGACACAGTTACACATGCTTTCTGGTCTCAGTATTTACCATAATGAATCTCCTCCTATAATTGAGGCATACCGCCCTCCAAAACCTATTTGTAAGCAGGATTGAACCTAGTCAGAATAAATGAACATACTTATTTGGGACGATTGCATTGCAGAACAGGCAGAGGTGCTGTGCAATGATTTCTATGGAAACTTTATTGATTGGTCCCCTAAGGGGATGTTTAGCTTGAATTGCACCTCTCAGTCTGTATGCCATGGCCACACTATGTTCAACTGGTCTGAGTAAAATGGTCAGATGGTAGAAATGGTAAGAAGTATGGCAAGAGTTCCTAGTATCTGGAAACATGGCAGTATAGTGGCACCTCATCCTCAAATGATATGGCCCGCTCCAGGAGCTAAACATAAGGATTTGTGGAAACTATTAATGGCTCTTAATAAGATCAAAATTTGGGAAAGAATAAAAAAGCATCTAGAAGAACACTCTACAAAGTTGTCTTTGGATATTGCAAAATTAAAAGAACAAATATTTAAAGTATCCCAGGCACACCTGACCTTAATGCCAGGAACCGGAGTGCTTGAAGGAGCTGCAGATGGATTAGCAGCTATTAACCCATTAAAATGGATAAAGACAGTTGGAGGCTCTGTGATTTCTATGATGGTTGTGCTATTAATCTGTGTTGTTTGTCTTTGTATAGTCTGCAGTCGCAGATCCCAACTCCTGCGAGAAGTAGTTCACAGTGATAAAGCCACTTTTGCTTTCATTGTCTTGCAAAAACAAAAAGGGGGGCATGTTAGGAACAGGCCCCCAAATCTGGCCATAAACAGCTCCCCAAATCTGGCCATAAACAAAATCTCTGCAGCACTGTGGCATGTTTGTGGTGGCTCTGATGCCTACCCTGAAAGTTATTGGTTTACCAGAACGAGGGCAAGGAACACCTGGCCCACCCAGGGTGGAAAACTTCTTAAGGCATTCCTGAACAACAAACAATAGCATGAGCGATCTGTGTCTTAAGTAGATGTTCCTGCTGCAGATTACAAGCCAGAGCCCATCCCTTTGTTTCCCATTTTAGTTAATTTATAATCTATAGCAACAATGCTTATCACTGGCTTGCTGTCAGTAAATATGTGGGTAAAACACTGTTCATGGATCTCAGCTCTGAAGACTGTCAGCTCCCTGATTTTACCTGTTTCAAAACAAACATATTGGTACATACTAGGTATATCCACACTCTATATTTCTCTGAGTGTGTGTCTCTAATTCCTCTAGCAATACTGGGTTAGGGTCTCCACAACTGAGCTGGTCTTTGCCTTTTTCAAAATTGTTTTTGACTAATTTAGTCCATTTGTCTTTACAAATAAATTTAAAAATCATCTTGCCAATTTGTACAAGAAAAAAGCCTGTTGAGATATCTGATGTATGACCCAATGACATAGCCCCAGAAATAGAGAATTAATTTTTTAATATCCTTTTCTTATCTGCAATGGTTATTCATCCATACCTTGAAGGCAACAAGATTTTGTCACCCTAACTGTAGCCACTAAACATTATCTTGCCCTAAGTCTTCCATTGGATAGATGAGTTAGAAGAGTTCAGGGAGAACTTTGTGTCTTTTGTACTTTGCTGTTTTCCTTCTGAGCACTTACACTATAGCGGAAGCTTTTTCAGACTATGAGTTATCCCTATCCGGTGTTTCTTGTGAGCATCATTTAGGTCTTTGGAGGAGAGTACTTGCGTTGGTGTGAATTCACCTAGTATCTGTGGCTTCCAGAAATTCTATATTCTCATTCTTGCCCACACCTGGACTTTAGGAATGGGTTACTAATTGTACCTGAATTCTTCTCTTCATATTCTTTGGCTTCAGGTAGATTCTCTCCACAGTAAGCAAGTGTTCTTATCTTTCTTCTCCTTGGATTTGTCTCCTTAGATTTTCAGATTAGTTTTTTGCTCTGACCTGAACTCTATGATGGGTCCCAGAAAAGTGGTGAATTTACTGTTGTTGAACAGTAGAAGTAATGTTTTTAAAGCCTTCTGCATCTTAAGCAAAAGTCACGAGTCTCTCTGGTCTCTTCTAGAATATGCAGAAATGTAAGGACAATTTTAACTTTCACTTGAATGTGATTTTTAGATTAACCCATTTAGCCAAACTGATCTGAATCATGAACAAAATCACAGTCCCACACAATGTATCCATATTCCTAAAACACTCATAAGAGCAAGTCATCTTTAGTGTTTGAAGTTGCTTTGATCATTTGTGCATAAATATACGGTTGAAGTAAAACTATCTATAGGCAGTTAGTGTTAAAGGATACTACAACAGACAGTTATCATGTTAGAAACTACTATTTACATAATCTCCTGTCAAAAATTGTATATACATTGTCTATAATTTTTACAACACTACTTTCAAGTAGGGGTTTTGGTTCCATGCTCTACAGATGAGACAACTCAATTCAAAAAAGATTAAATTATATCCCAGGTAATAGAGGTAATAAAAAGCAGAATCATAATTTGACTCTAAGTTTAATTAGCTCCAAGACAAGTCCTCTTTTTCTTTACAACTTCAAAATTTGTGTCACCTCAGATTTTTCTTTCTTTTTTTGCGGGGGGGGGGAGGCGGCGGGGACAGAGTCTCACTCTGTTGCACAGGCTGGAGTGCAGTGGTATGATCTTGGCTCACTGCAAACTCCACTTCCCGGATTCAAATGATTGTCCTGCCTCAGCCTCCTGAGTAGCAACAGGTGCATACCACCACGCCTGGCTAATTTTTGTATTTTTTAGTAGAGATGGGGTTTCATCGTATTGGCCAGGCTGGTCTCAAACTCTTGACCTTGTGATCCACCCACCTTGGCCTCCCAAAATACTGGGATTACAGGTGTGAGCCACCACACCCGGCCTACCTCAGATTTTACTGTATGATTATAGACTTACTGACACTTGGAAGGACTAGTGGATTTTAATTCCCTTGACTAGATTTAAAACGAAACAACAACAAAAATGAAAAATTGCTATTTAGTCTTCCCTTACCGAAGGATTTGAAAGGAGGAGATGATAGTTGGAGATTTTTGGTTCATAACAAAGTTTTATTTTTCAACATGGCCTCTGTCAGCACTTAGCATATTTTTCATCTTAGAAGTGGTTATAATTCTTAATTTCCTGTCTGTTGAAACATGATAGAAGATTTAATATATTAATAGTTCAGTGATTTTACCTGTTTCAAAACAAACATAATAGGTATGCTTTTAATGGGTGGTCAGAGTAAGTTTACCATAAAGCTAAAGAATGTAGTTTTAGGGACTCTCATTGACCCCTTCCTTGGCCTAATTATGTATTTGTTATATTGTATTTTCTTAGAACTCCACCTCTCACAGATCGTTTAATTTTTAGAGTCCACAAAACTGGTCCCTTCACCCTGGGCACAATTTTTAATCTTCTAGAATTTTAGATATTTTCTGCCAGTTTAGCTATGAAGTTTTGAAATATGATCTTATTTAACTTAAGTTTATCATGAACTCTCACAGAAATCAGACTGCTCTTTAATTAAAAAAGAATAGTATTCCAATGGGCTATAATTTGTAACAACAAAGCACCTCTGAAAAATAACTTTGGCAAGCAAATGCAGTGATATCTTTTAGATAGTTACCTATCTTTGTTCACCACTGAAAGTTTTGTGTTTTAAAAATTAAATAAAACATCAGGAAATATTCAGATGTATTGCTTTAGAGCAACAAAGGAAATGGGGTCAAGAAAACCATCTGGATATAGATGAATGAAAAACATAAATGAATTATTTTTCCATATTTCTGAGTAAATATGAATGCAACTATTTTTAGGTTTAATCTTTGCTGAAGGCTTGTCTTTATGACTGATAATTTTGAAGAAAATGCTATAAACTAATTAAAACCTAATATAAAGGTAATTGTTGCATGTTACATTAGGTAATTCTCAAGAAGTATATTTTTGATCATTTAAAAGACAGTTACAATTTGCAAGAGTTGAATATACAATGGTGTTTGCAAGTGAAATTCACTTTTGAATATGGATTAAAATTATCCTGTGTTAGATAAGAATCACCAACTTAAATTTCATTTGCTAACTGAAATATGTCTCTTTGGAAAATCGTAATTCCCTTTAGCCACTGTGTATTTTGAATGATGAGTTTTTCCCTCCTGAAAGATATTTGGTTCCATAATCTCAGTTATGTTGACCATATTTACATAATTTTCTTCCTTTAGCAAAATTGTATAATTTATTAAGGAACCACCATATTCTATTAATTAGTATGTACAAATTGCCATACGATTCACTTTGGGATGAGAAAGCAAAAAAAAAAAAAAAAAATGTGAAATAGAGAGTTCATGAAGTAAAAAGTAGTTCTGAATTTAATATATTCTTATTCTCATTATATGCCGCCAACAAGTCTGTTTGTAGTAGATGAAAGTCATTATCCTAAAAGGAGAGTGTGGAGGATCACTTCAGCTTGGGATTTGGCCCAAACATAAATGACTATTAAAAATGGATTTACTTAAAGAATTTAATAAATGAAATGGCCTTAGGCATCTAAATTGGTAATGACTGGCAAATACAAAGCATAACTTAAAGACCTATATTAATGCATTTCCATTTGCCTGACAAAGGGGTGTGTGTGTTTGTCTGTGAATCATGTGTCTCATAGTCACTCAGATAAGAGTCTTTACCTTGCTGACTTTTTCAAAAGTTGGGTTTCAGTTTTCAAGAAAAATTATGTAGATTTGTGAGTTATTTCTCTTAAAGTGACTGTATTTCAATAGAAAAGTCACCTTAATATGCCCTTCTTCACTCTTAATACTTTTTATAGGTTGTCTAATAATAGAGTTGTGTAAACCTTAAAGTATTTTGGTTTATTTCAAAATATGAATATTCAATAAAACAGCAAATAAATTATTTGATGCCTTTTTGTTTTTCCTATCCCTGTAATTATAGAGAATAACACACTTGTTAGTTCACCCAGCTAAGCTATTAAGAGCATTTGTCTAAATAAGCTCATCTCCATGGCTTTCATTATACAGATCATAAAATTATTGATAGCTCTCTCCAAATTGTAGGGTGTACTTTTGGGGAATAATATGTTGCATGAAAAACCATAGCTCTATAATGTTTCTGAAAAAACAAAGACAAATATATTTTTTATAAACTATATATTTTGTATTTGATCAGTTTTTGTAGTTATTTGATGGTGTTTTGAGAGGACTATTTTGTCAGGAGAAAGGGGCTATTGTGTCTAGGATAGGCATGTTTCAAATGTTTACATAAAGCCAGAAGAAAATACTTTGAACAAAAATCAAAAGTAAAAAAAGAAGGTAAAAGTGTGTTCCATAATCAGGATTAAAACATAGTCTATTGTTACAGTAAGGAAAACTTGCATGGTTTATCAAAACATGAGTCCTGAGAAGAGCTAGGTTTGACTAAGTCAGTAGAAAGGAACTCTTTGCAGGTGTATGTATGCTGGGCTAATATTTTGTCCTGCTCTGCTGCTTTTCCAGCTAATGAATGCATGTTATACACAAACCTCCTTTATTTTTACCCTCTTCTTCCAAATTGCAAACATAATGGATATGTTGCCTGATATGTGCAGCAAATCAATACACTGAGACACCAAGTTGCAGCAGGAAAAGAGGTTTAGTCATAGAGCCACTGAACAAAGAGACAAGAGGAAATCTCAACTCCATCTCCCTGAAGAGTATGGGGCTAGTGTTTTTAAGGGTTTTGGAGTGGGTAAAAGTATAAAGTTATTGACTGGCCAAAGATTACAGGGTGAAGTCATGAGACAGGGAAATAAACTATTCTCATGCTGATTTGGGTCTTCTAGTGTCAACTGTTTTGCTAAAATCTGGGATCTGAAAAACATCTTAAGCAATTCTTACACAAAAGCCTGAATATTCTAATGTTAGATAATCTATCTATAGGAACAATGGGGATACAAATAAATTCTTAAACAAAATTCTTATGACCCTAACATCAGAAATTCTATCTGTAGGAACAATGGGAAAGTAAATGATCAGTATCTGGTTCTATGTGACTTTCAGCAACAAGGAAGTGGGTTAAAATGCAGCCTGATGATGCTTAAGTATAACTATATTTCTGTCCAGAATTTTTGTTAACCCTGTGAGGATGACTTGAAACTGAGCTATTGACTATTGGGAAATGGGTAACAGAAGAAAAACTGATGTGTGTTGAACATTAAGTCTATTTTATTACATTTAGTGTACTATGAGGACACTTTCTTCTGTGAGTCTAAGAAATTTTGGATTTCATGTAAAATAGAGAAATAGGTGCATAGCAAAATTTCTATGTATGTATTCAATTCTTTGCCCTTTCTTGTCAAGAGTTTGGCTGGACTTTGTCTCTGGTTTCTGAAAAGTAACCTCCAAAACCTCGTAATAAAAAATTTTGTTG